>NW_026608173.1:0-84098 GCF_029499605.1 Hyla sarda | reverse complement strand
CCTTCTTACAGTCTCCTTATCACATCCCTTCTTACAGTCTCCTGATCACACCCCTTCTTACAGTCTCCTGATCACACTCCTTCTTACAGTCTCCTGATCACATCCCTTCTTACAGTCTCCTGATCACATCCCTTCTTACAGTCTCCTGATCACACCCCTTCTTACAGTCTCCTGATCACATCCCTTCTTACAGTCTCCTGATCACATCCCTTCTTACAGTCTCCTGATCACACCCCTTCTTACAGTCTCCTGATCACACTCCTTCTTACAGTCTCCTGATCACACCCCTTCTTACAGTCTCCTGATCACACCCCTTCTTACAGTCTCCTGATCACATCCCTTCTTACAGTCTCCTGATCACACCCCTTCTTACAGTCTCCTGATCACACTCCTTCTTACAGTCTCCTGATCACATCCCTTCTTACAGTCTCCTGATCACATCCCTTCTTACAGTCACCTGATCACACCCCTTCTTACAGTCTCCTGATCACATCCCTTCTTACAGTCTCCTGATCACACTTCTTCTTACAGTCTCCTGATCACACTCCTTCTTACAGTCTCCTGATCACACCCCTTCTTACAGTCTCCTGATCACATCCTTCTTACAGTCTCCTGATCACATCCCTTCTTACAGTCTCCTGATCACATCCCTTCTTACAGTCTCCTGATCACATCCCTTCTTACAGTCTCCTGATCACATCCCTTCTTACAGTCTCCTGATCACATCCCTTCTTACAGTCTCCTGATCACACTCCTTCTTACAGTCTCCTGATCACATCCCTTCTTACAGTCTCCTGATCACACCCCTTCTTACAGTCTCCTGATCACACTCCTTCTTACAGTCTTCTGATCACACTCCTTCTTACAGTCTCCTGATCACACCCCTTCTTACAGTCTCCTGATCACACCCCTTCTTACAGTCTCCTGATCACATTCCTTCTTACAGTCTCCTGATCACATCCCTTCTTACAGTCTCCTGATCACACCCCTTCTTACAGTCTCCTGATCACATCCCTTCTTACAGTCTCCTGATCACACCCCTTCTTACAGTCTCCTGATCACATCCCTTCTTACAGTCTCCTGATCACATCCCTTCTTACAGTCTCCTGATCACACTCCTTCTTACAGTCTCCTGATCACATTACTTCTTACAGTCTCCTGATCACACCCCTTCTTACAGTCTCCTGATCACACTCCTTCTTACAGTTTCCTGATCACATCCCTTCTTACAGTCTCCTGATCACACTCCTTCTTACAGTCTCCTGATCACATCCCTTCTTACAGTCTCCTGATCACACCCCTTCTTACAGTCTCCTGATCACATTCCTTCTAACAGTCTCCTGATCACACCCCTTGTTACAGTCTCCTGATCACACTCCTTCTTACAGTCTCCTGATCACATTCCTTCTAACAGTCTCCTGATCACATCCTTCTTACAGTCTCCTGATCACATCCTTCTTACAGTCTCCTGATCACATTCCTTCTTACAGTCTCCTGATCACATCCCTTCTTACAGTCTCCTGATCACACCCCTTCTTACAGTCTCCTGATCACATTCCTTCTAACAGTCTCCTGATCACATCCCTTCTTACAGTCTCCTGATCACATCCCTTCTTACAGTCTCCTGATCACATCCCTTCTTACAGTCTCCTGATCACATCCCTTCTTACAGTCTCCTGATCACATTCCTTCTTACAGTCTCCTGATCACACCCCTTCTTACAGTCTCCTGATCACATTCCTTCTTACAGTCTCCTGATCACATCCCTTCTTACAGTCTCCTGATCACACCCCTTCTTACAGTCTCCTGATCACACTCCTTCTTACAGTCTCCTGATCACATTACTTCTTACAGTCTCCTGATCACACCCCTTCTTACAGTCTCCTGATCACACTCCTTCTTACAGTTTACTGATCACATCCCTTCTTACAGTCTCCTGATCACATTCCTTCTTACAGTCTCCTGATCACATCCCTTCTTACAGTCTCCTGATCACACCCCTTCTTACAGTCTCCTGATCACATTCCTTCTAACAGTCTCCTGATCACACCCCTTGTTACAGTCTCCTGATCACACCCCTTCTTACAGTCTCCTGATCACATTCCTTCTAACAGTCTCCTGATCACATCCTTCTTACAGTCTCCTGATCACATCCTTCTTACAGTCTCCTGATCACATTCCTTCTTACAGTCTCCTGATCACATCCCTTCTTACAGTCTCCTGATCACACCCCTTCTTACAGTCTCCTGATCACATTCCTTCTAACAGTCTCCTGATCACATCCCTTCTTACAGTCTCCTGATCACATCCCTTCTTACAGTCTCCTGATCACATCCCTTCTCACAGTCTCCTGATCACATTCCTTCTTACAGTCTCCTGATCACATCCCTTTTTACAGTCACCTGATCACATCCCTTCTTACAGTCTCCTGATCACACCCCTTCTTTCAGTCTCCTGATCACACTCCTTCTTACAGTCTCCTGATCACACTCCTTCTTACAGTCTCCTGATCACATCCCTTCTTACAGTCTCCTGATCACATCCCTTCTTACAGTCTCCTGATCACATCCCTTCTCACAGTCTCCTGATCACATTCCTTCTTACAGTCTCCTGATCACATCCCTTTTTACAGTCACCTGATCACATCCCTTCTTACAGTCTCCTGATCACACCCCTTCTTTCAGTCTCCTGATCACACTCCTTCTTACAGTCTCCTGATCACACTCCTTCTTACAGTCTCCTGATCACATCCCTTCTTACAGTCTCCTGATCACATCCCTTCTTACAGTCTCCTGATCACATCCCTTCTTACAGTCTCCTGATCACACTCCTTCTTACAGTCTCCTGATCACACCCCTTCTTACAGTCTCCTGATCACATTCCTTCTTACAGTCTCCTGATCACACTCCTTCTTACAGTCTCCTGATCACACCCCTTCTTACAGTCTCCTGATCACACTCCTTCTTACAGTCTCCTGATCACATCCCTTCTTACAGTCTCCTGATCACACCCCTTCTTACAGTCTCCTGATCACATCCCTTCTTACAGTCTCCTGATCACACCCCTTCTTACAGTCTCCTCATCACATCCCTTCTTACAGTCTCCTGGTCACATCCCTTCTTACAGTCTCCTGATCACACCCCTTCTTACAGTCTCCTGATCACACCCCTTCTTACAGTCTCCTGATCACATCCCTTCTTACAGTCTCCTGATCACACCCCTTCTTACAGTCTCCTGATCACATCCCTTCTTACAGTCTCCTGATCACACCCCTTCTTACAGTCTCCTCATCACATCCCCTTCTTACAGTCTCCTGGTCACATCCCTTCTTACAGTCTCCTGATCACACCCCTTCTTACAGTCTCCTGATCACACTCCTTCTTACAGTCTCCTGATCACACCCCTTCTTACAGTCTCCTGATCACATTCCTTCTTACAGTCTCCTGATCACATCCCTTCTTACAGTCTCCTGATCACACTCCTTCTTACAGTCTCCTGATCACACTCCTTCTTACAGTCTCCTGATCACATCCCTTCTTACAGTCTCCTGATCACACTCATTCTTACAGTCTTCTGATCACACCCCTTCTTACAGTCTCTTGATCACATCCCTTCTTACAGTCTCCTGATCACATTCCTTCTTACAGTCTCCTGATCACATCCCTTTTTACAGTCTCCTGATCACACCCCTTCTTACAGTCTCCTGATCACATCCCTTCTTACAGTCACCTGATCACACTCCTTCTTACAGTCTCCTGATCACATCCCTTCTTACAGTCTCCTGATCACATCCCTTCTTACAGTCTCCTGATCACACCCCTTCTTACAGTCTCCTGATCACATCCCTTCTTACAGTCTCCTGATCACATCCCTTCTTACAGTCTCCTGATCACACCCCTTCTTACAGTCTCCTGATCACACTCCTTCTTACAGTCTCCTGATCACACCCCTTCTTACAGTCTCCTGATCACACCCCTTCTTACAGTCTCCTGATCACATCCCTTCTTACAGTCTCCTGATCACACCCCTTCTTACAGTCTCCTGATCACACTCCTTCTTACAGTCTCCTGATCACATCCCTTCTTACAGTCTCCTGATCACATCCCTTCTTACAGTCACCTGATCACACCCCTTCTTACAGTCTCCTGATCACACTCCCTTCTTACAGTCTCCTGATCACATCCCTTCTTACAGTCTCCTGATCACATCCCTTCTTACAGTCTCCTGATCACACCCCTTCTTACAGTCTCCTGATCACACCCCTTCTTACAGTCTCCTGATCACATCCCTTCTTACAGTCTCCTGATCACACCCCTTCTTACAGTCTCCTGATCACACCCCTTCTTACAGTCTCCTGATCACACTCCTTCTTACAGTCTCCTGATCACACTCCTTCTTACAGTCTCCTGATCACACCCCTTCTTACAGTCTCCTGATCACACCCCTTCTTACAGTCTCCTGATCACACCCCTTCTTACAGTCTCCTGATCACACCCTTCTTACAGTCTCCTGATCACATCCCTTCTTACAGTCTCCTGATCACATCCCTTCTTACAGTCTCCTGATCACACTCCTTCTTACAGTCTCCTGATCACACCCCTTCTTACAGTCTCCTGATCACACTCCTTCTTACAGTCTCCTGATCACACCCCTTCTTACAGTCTCCTGATCACACTCCTTCTTACAGTCTCCTGATCACATCCTTCTTACAGTCTCCTGATCAAACCCCTTCTTACAGTCTCCTGATCACACTCCTTCTTACAGTCTCCTGATCACACTCCTTCTTACAGTCTCCTGATCACACCCCTTCTTACAGTCTCCTGATCACACCCCTTCTTACAGTCTCCTGATCACACCCCTTCTTACAGTCTCCTGATCACATCCCTTCTTACAGTCTCCTGATCACACTCCTTCTTACAGTCTCCTGATCACACTCCTTCTTACAGTCTCCTGATCACACTCCTTCTTACAGTCTCCTGATCACATCCCTTCTTACAGTCTCCTGATCACACTCCTTCTTACAGTCTCCTGATCACACTCCTTCTTACAGTCTCCTGATCACATTTCTTCTTACAGTCTCCTGATCACATCCCTTCTTACAGTCTCCTGATCACACTCCTTCTTACAGTCTCCTGATCACATTCCTTCTTACAGTCTCCTGATCACATCCCTTCTTACAGTCTCCTGATCACACTCCTTCTTACAGTCTCCTGATCACACTCCTTCTTACAGTCTCCTGATCACACCCCTTCTTACAGTCTCCTGATCACACTCCTTCTTACAGTCTCCTGATCACATTCCTTCTTACAGTCTCCTGATCACATCCCTTCTTACAGTCTCCTGATCACACTCCTTCTTACAGTCTCCTGATCACACTCCTTCTTACAGTCTCCTGATCACACTCCTTCTTACAGTCTCCTGATCACACTCCTTCTTACAGTCTCCTGATCACATTCCTTCTTACAGTCTCCTGATCACATCCCTTTTTACAGTCTCCTGATCACACTCCTTCTTACAGTCTCCTGATCACATCCCTTCTTACAGTCTCCTGATCACACCCCTTCTTACAGTCTCCTGATCACACCCTTCTTACAGTCTCCTGATCACACTCCTTCTTACAGTCTCCTGATCACACCCCTTCTTACAGTCTCCTGATCACACCCCTTCTTACAGTCTCCTGATCACACCCTTCTTACAGTCTCCTGATCACACCCCTTCTTACAGTCTCCTGATCACACCTCTTCTTACAGTCTCCTGATCACACTCCTTCTTACAGTCTCCTGATCACACTCCTTCTTACAGTCACCTGATCACACCCCTTCTTACAGTCTCCTGATCACATCCCTTCTTACAGTCTCCTGATCACACCCCTTCTTACAGTCTCCTGATCACACCCCTTCTTACAGTCTCCTGATCACACCCCTTCTTACAGTCTCCTGATCACATCCCTTCTTACAGTCTCCTGATCACATTCCTTCTTACAGTCTCCTGATCACATCCCTTCTTACAGTCTCCTGATCACATCCCTTCTTACAGTCTCCTGATCACACCCCTTCTTACAGTCTCCTGATCACACTCCTTCTTACAGTCTCCTGATCACACCCCTTCTTACAGTCTCCTGATCACACCCCTTCTTACAGTCTCCTGATCACATCCCTTCTTACAGTCTCCTGATCACATTCCTTCTTACAGTCTCCCGATCACACTCCTTCTTACAGTCTCCTGATCACACTCCTTCTTACAGTCTCCTGATCACACCCCATCTTACAGTCTCCTGATCACATTCCTTCTTACAGTCTCCTTATCACATCACTTCTTACAGTCTCCTGATCACATCCCTTCTTACAGTCTCCTGATCACACCCCTTCTTACAGTCTCCTGATCACACTCCTTCTTACAGTCTCCTGATCACACTCCTTCTTACAGTCTCCTGATCACACCCCTTCTTACAGTCTCCTGATCACATCCCTTCTTACAGTCTCCTGATCACATCCCTTCTTACAGTCTCCTGATCACACCCCTTCTTACAGTCTCCTGATCACATTCCTTCTTACAGTCTCCCGATCACATTCCTTCTTACAGTCTCCCGATCACACTCCTTCTTACAGTCTCCCGATCACACCCCTTCTTACAGTCTCCCGATCACATCCCTTCTTACAGTCTCCTGATCACACTCCTTCTTACAGTCTCCTGATCACACTCCTTCTTACAGTCTCCTGATCACACTCCTTCTTACAGTCTCCTGATCACATCCCTTCTTACAGTCTCCTGATCACATCCCTTCTTACAGTCTCCTGATCACACCCCTTCTTACAGTCTCCCGATCACATTCCTTCTTACAGTCTCCCGATCACATTCCTTCTTACAGTCTCCCGATCACACTCCTTCTTACAGTCTCCTGATCACATTCCTTCTTACAGTCTCCCGATCACACTCCTTCTTACAGTCTCCTGATCACACCCCTTCTTACAGTCTCCCGATCACATCCCTTCTTACAGTCTCCTGATCACACTCCTTCTTACAGTCTCCTTATCACATCCCTTCTTACAGTCTCCTGATCACACCCCTTCTTACAGTCTCCTGATCACACTCCTTCTTACAGTCTCCTGATCACATCCCTTCTTACAGTCTCCTGATCACATCCCTTCTTACAGTCACCTGATCACACCCCTTCTTACAGTCTCCTGATCACACTCCTTCTTACAGTCTCCTGATCACATCCCTTCTTACAGTCTCCTGATCACATCCCTTCTTACAGTCTCCTGATCACACCCCTTCTTACAGTCTCCTGATCACACCCCTTCTTACAGTCTCCTGATCACATCCCTTCTTACAGTCTCCTGATCACACCCTTCTTACAGTCTCCTGATCACACCCCTTCTTACAGTCTCCTGATCACACTCCTTCTTACAGTCTCCTGATCACACTCCTTCTTACAGTCTCCTGATCACACCCCTTCTTACAGTCTCCTGATCACACCCCTTCTTACAGTCTCCTGATCACACCCCTTCTTACAGTCTCCTGATCACATCCCTTCTTACAGTCTCCTGATCACATCCCTTCTTACAGTCTCCTGATCACACCCCTTCTTACAGTCTCCTGATCACACTCCTTCTTACAGTCTCCTGATCACACTCCTTCTTACAGTCTCCTGATCACATCCCTTCTTACAGTCTCCTGATCACACCCCTTCTTACAGTCTCCTGATCACATCCCTTCTTACAGTCTCCTGATCACATCCCTTCTTACAGTCTCCTGATCACATTCCTTCTTACAGTCTCCTGATCACATCCCTTCTTACAGTCTCCTGATCACATCCCTTCTTACAGTCTCCTGATCACACCCCTTCTTACAGTCTCCTGATCACACTCCTTCTTACAGTCTCCTGATCACACTACTTCTTACAGTCTCCTGATCACACCCCCTTCTTACAGTCTCCTGATCACATCCCTTCTTACAGTCTCCTGATCACATCCCTTCTTACAGTCTCCTGATCACACTCCTTCTTACAGTCTCCTGATCACACCCCTTCTTACAGTCTCCTGATCACACTCCTTCTTACAGTCTCCTGATCACACCCCTTCTTACAGTCTCCTGATCACACTCCTTCTTACAGTCTCCTGATCACATTCCTTCTTACAGTCTCCTGATCAAACCCCTTCTTACAGTCTCCTGATCACACTCCTTCTTACAGTCTCCTGATCACACTCCTTCTTACAGTCTCCTGATCACACCCCTTCTTACAGTCTTCTGATCACACCCCTTCTTACAGTCTCCTGATCACACCCCTTCTTACAGTCTCCTGATCACATCCCTTCTTACAGTCTCCTGATCACACTCCTTCTTACAGTCTCCTGATCACACTCCTTCTTACAGTCTCCTGATCACACTCCTTCTTACAGTCTCCTGATCACATCCCTTCTTACAGTCTCCTGATCACACTCCTTCTTACAGTCTCCTGATCACACTCCTTCTTACAGTCTCCTGATCACATTTCTTCTTACAGTCTCCTGATCACATCCCTTCTTACAGTCTCCTGATCACACTCCTTCTTACAGTCTCCTGATCACATTCCTTCTTACAGTCTCCTGATCACATCCCTTCTTACAGTCTCCTGATCACACTCCTTCTTACAGTCTCCTGATCACACTCCTTCTTACAGTCTCCTGATCACACCCCTTCTTACAGTCTCCTGATCACACTCCTTCTTACAGTCTCCTGATCACATTCCTTCTTACAGTCTCCTGATCACATCCCTTCTTACAGTCTCCTGATCACACTCCTTCTTACAGTCTCCTGATCACACTCCTTCTTACAGTCTCCTGATCACATTCCTTCTTACAGTCTCCTGATCACATCCCTTTTTACAGTCTCCTGATCACACTCCTTCTTACAGTCTCCTGATCACATCCCTTCTTACAGTCTCCTGATCACACCCCTTCTTACAGTCTCCTGATCACACCCTTCTTACAGTCTCCTGATCACACTCCTTCTTACAGTCTCCTGATCACACCCCTTCTTACAGTCTCCTGATCACACTCCTTCTTACAGTCTCCTGATCACACCTCTTCTTACAGTCTCCTGATCACACTCCTTCTTACAGTCTCCTGATCACACTCCTTCTTACAGTCACCTGATCACACCCCTTCTTACAGTCTCCTGATCACATCCCTTCTTACAGTCTCCTGATCACACCCCTTCTTACAGTCTCCTGATCACACCCCTTCTTACAGTCTCCTGATCACACCCCTTCTTACAGTCTCCTGATCACACCCCCTTCTTACAGTCTCCTGATCACACCCCTTCTTACAGTCTCCTGATCACATCCCTTCTTACAGTCTCCTGATCACATCCCTTCTTACAGTCTCCTGATCACACTCCTTCTTACAGTCTCCTGATCACATCCCTTCTTACAGTCTCCTGATCACATTCCTTCTTACAGTCTCCCGATCACACTCCTTCTTACAGTCTCCTGATCACACTCCTTCTTACAGTCTCCTGATCACACCCCATCTTACAGTCTCCTGATCACATTCCTTCTTACAGTCTCCTTATCACATCCCTTCTTACAGTCTCCTGATCACATCCCTTCTTACAGTCTCCTGATCACACCCCTTCTTACAGTCTCCTGATCACACTCCTTCTTACAGTCTCCTGATCACATCCCTTCTTACAGTCTCCTGATCACACCCCTTCTTACAGTCTCCTGATCACATCCCTTCTTACAGTCTCCTGATCACATCCCTTCTTACAGTCTCCCGATCACACCCCTTCTTACAGTCTCCCGATCACATTCCTTCTTACAGTCTCCCGATCACATTCCTTCTTACAGTCTCCCGATCACACTCCTTCTTACAGTCTCCCGATCACACCCCTTCTTACAGTCTCCCGATCACATCCCTTCTTACAGTCTCCTGATCACACTCCTTCTTACAGTCTCCTGATCACATCCCTTCTTACAGTCTCCTGATCACACCCCTTCTTACAGTCTCCTGATCACACTCCTTCTTACAGTCTCCTGATCACATCCCTTCTTACAGTCTCCTGATCACATCCCTTCTTACAGTCTCCTGATCACATCCCTTCTTACAGTCTCCTGATCACACCCCTTCTTACAGTCTCCTGATCACACCCCTTCTTACAGTCTCCTGATCACACCCCTTCTTACAGTCTCCTGATCAAATCTCTTCTTACAGTCTCCTGATCACACTCCTTCTTACAGTCTCCTGATCACATCCCTTCTTACAGTCTCCTGATCACATCCCTTCTTACAGTCTCCTGATCACACCCCTTCTTACAGTCTCCTGATCACACCCCTTCTTACAGTCTCCTGATCAAATCTCTTCTTACAGTCTCCTGATCACACCCCTTCTTACAACAGTCTCCTGATCACACCCCTTCTTACAGTCTCCTGATCACACCCCTTCTTACAGTCTCCTGATCAAATCTCTTCTTACAGTCTCCTGATCACACTCCTTCTTACAGTCTCCTGATCACATCCCTTCTTACAGTCTCCTGATCACATCCCTTCTTACAGTCTCCTGATCACACCCCTTCTTACAGTCTCCTGATCACACCCCTTCTTACAGTCTCCTGATCAAATCTCTTCTTACAGTCTCCTGATCACACCCCTTCTTACAGTCTCCTGATCACACCCCTTCTTACAGTCTCCTGATCAAATCTCTTCTTACAGTCTCCTGATCACACTCCTTCTTACAGTCTCCTGATCACATCCCTTCTTACAGTCTCCTGATCACATCCCTTCTTACAGTCTCCTGATCACACCCCTTCTTACAGTCTCCTGATCACACCCCTTCTTACAGTCTCCTGATCAAATCTCTTCTTACAGTCTCCTGATCACACCCCTTCTTACAGTATCCTGATCACACTCCTTCTTACAGTCTCCTGATCACATCCCTTCTTACAGTGTCCTGATCACACTCCATCTTACAGTCTCCTGATCACATCCCTTCTTACAGTCTCCTGATCACACCCCTTCTTACAGTCTCCTGATCACACTCCTTCTTACAGTCTCCTGATCACATCCCTTCTTACAGTCTCCTGATCACATCCCTTCTTACAGTCTCCTGATCACATCCCTTCTTACAGTCTCCTGATTACATCCCTTCTTACAGTCTCCTGATCACACCCCTTCTTACAGTCTCCTGATCACATCCCTTCTTACAGTCTCCTGATCACACTCCTTCTTACAGTCTCCTGATCACATCCCTTCTTACAGTCTCCTGATCACATCCCTTCTTACAGTCTCCTGATCACACTCCTTCTTACAGTCTCCTGATCACACCCCTTCTTACAGTCTCCTGATCACATCCCTTCTTACAGTCTCCTGATCACACTCCTTCTTACAGTCTCCTGATCACACCCCTTCTTACAGTCTCCTGATCACACTCCTTCTTACAGTCTCCTGATCACACTCCTTCTTACAGTCTCCTGATCACATTCCTTCTTACAGTCTCCTGATCACACTCCTTCTTACAGTCTCCTGATCACATCCCTTCTTACAGTCTCCTGATCACATCCCTTCTTACAGTCTCCTGATCACATTCCTTCTTACAGTCTCCTGATCACATCCCTTCTTACAGTCTCCTGATCACATCCCTTCTTACAGTCTCCTGATCACACTCCTTCTTACAGTCTCCTGATCACATCCCTTCTTACAGTCTCCTGATCACATCCCTTCTTACAGTCTCCTGATCACATCCCTTCTTACAGTCTCCTGATCACATCCCTTCTTACAGTCTCCTGATCACATCCCTTCTTACAGTCTCCTGATCACATCTCTTCTTACAGTCTCCTGATCACATCCCTTCTTACAGTCTCCTGATCACATCCCTTCTTACAGTCTCCTGATCACATCCCTTCTTACAGTCTCCTGATCACATCCCTTCTTACAGTCTCCTGATCACATCCCTTCTTACAGTCTCCTGATCACATCCCTTCTTACAGTCTCCTGATCACACCCCTTCTTACAGTCTCCTGATCACATCCCTTCTTACAGTCTCCTGATCACACTCCTTCTTACAGTCTCCTGATCACATCCCTTCTTACAGTCTCCTGATCACACTCCTTCTTACAGTCTCCTGATCACATCCCTTCTTGCAGTCTCCTGATCACACTCCTTCTTACAGTCTCCTGATCACAATCTCCTGATCACACCCCTTCTTACAGTCTCCTGATCACATCCTTTCTTACAGTCTCCTGATCACATCCCTTCTTACAGTCTCCTGATCACACTCCTTCTTACAGTCTCCTGATCACATCCCTTCTTACAGTCTCCTGATCACACCCCTTCTTACAGTCTCCTCATCACATCCCTTCTTACAGTCTCCTGATCACACCCCTTCTTACAGTCTCCTGATCACACCCCTTCTTACAGTCTCCTGATCACACTCCTTCTTACAGTCTCCTGATCACATCCCTTCTTACAGTCTCCTGATCACACTTCCATCTGTTCCTGAAATCTTAGGGTTTATGACAAGGAGGGTGAATAGGTCTTAATCTATTTAGTGATAATGGAATTGGACTATTTCACCACCTTTCCTCTTTAGCGTCTCTTTTGAGTGAATGACTGTTGTCACCTTATTGGTTCTGTCTCCTCAGTGATCTCCATTAGGCTTTAATAATAACCATTCCATGTTGGCTCCTCTCCGGTGCTCACCGCCTGTTATCGGTTGGACCATACGTGTCTCTGTGATCGGTCGTGTTCTGGATTTTACAAAAGTTCTGCATCCAGTTTATTTGTTTTTCTTATTTTCTTTAAAGGTTTTTGCCTACACTTCTTAAACTCTTTCTGATAGGTGACACTGACTCCAATGGGCTTGAACCCCATTAGTAAAAGTGACTGATATGAATATTAGAGATCTCTGTACAGCGCTGCAGACTATGTAGGCGATATACAAGTACCAAGAGATGAATAATGTTCATGGAGCCATCAGTCTAGGCCAGACGCCCTTCACATCCTTAGAATAATGATCTTTCTTTACCAGTTGTGTATAATGGACCTGGTCACAGACTATTGAGGTGTCCCGTGAGTTTAGCTGCTGTGGGATTTCCCTCATCCATGGTCCTTATGCTGGATCAGCACTCAGCAGAAGCACAGAATGACCGTTAACCTTTTATGCTGACACTTATCACATTGCGATAGAATCCTAAAGCTGCGGCCCCTGTGGGGATGTGGTGTGTGAGCTTAACTATTAGCACCACAGTCATCACATTTACCTGGATCTCGTGGGCCGAAGAGGAAACTCTGTGATAGAAGTTAATGTTTAAAGGGTTTTTACCAGAAGACTCTTAAAAGGAAGAAGATGTGTAAGAAGACAGAGAAATCACCGAGGCTACAAGAGAAGGACTGGACCCTGTGAGAGAAGGACTGGACACTGCGAGAGAAGGACTGGACACTGCTAGAGAAGGACAAAAGCCAACAAGAGAAGGACTGGACCCTGTGAGAGAAGGACTGGACACTGCCGGAGAAGGACTGGACCCTGCGAGAGAAGGACTGGATACTGCTAGAGAAGGACTGGACACTGCGAGAGAAGGACAAAAGCCAACAAGAGAAGGACTGGAACCTGTGAGAGAAGGACTGGACCCTGCGAGAGAAGGACTGGATACTGCTAGAGAAGGACTGGACACTGCCGGAGAAGGACAAAAGCCAACAAGAGAAGGACTGAAACCTGTCAGCATGAGTACTGCACCCCCACAAACCTCTCCGTCTCCGGCCTCCAGTAGCTCCACCACCATCAGTAACCCTGCAGATATCTCAGTCATCGTGGGATATTTTGTCATTGTCATCGGTGTCGGCTTTTGGGTAAGTGATCTGCTGCATGGCGGAGGACATGTTTTCAGGGTCGGGGTTATCAGGATCTGTAGAAGTTCCTCCCTGTACTAATCTGCAGGATGGGCCGTAATAATGGAGGCGAATCCTTATTGTTTGGGACCATTCTAGTAACCCTGTCCAGTAGAGGAGTCATGGGGCCTCATATATGGGAAAGAAGTGGATGGAATTTACAATGGCCCCGATTATTTAGGGGATACACAGGATTTACAATGGGGACACCGAGACTAAAGCATCATAGAGTTGTACTCTACGGGGTAGAATGCAATGGAGATGGGACATACAGGGTTAGAGGGTAAGGGGGAGACTGGCCGTACGGGTTTAGAGGGCAACAAGGGAGACGAGCCTTATGGGGTTAGAGGGTAACAGGGACATGGGCCATACGGGATGAGGGTAACGGAGAAAGGCCGTATGGGATTAGAGGATAACGGGGAGACTGGCTTTACCGGATTAGACAGTAACAGGGAGACGAGCCATATTAGGTAGAATGCAACAGAATATGTGATGTGTGTAGCTCACGTAGGATAGAGATAGTACTTGAGGTTAACGGTGTTACCTTCACCCAAAAGGCCTAGAACTATGTAATGTGTCTTATAAATATAATTATAGATATCAGTCCTCACAGGTTCTGCAGGTACAGAGTGGAATAGAGGGATAATAGCGAAGAATAAACAGATAAAGAGATAGAACAATAGTAAAATGTATTTATATCAAATGATTTATGTCGTCACCTTTAGCAGGGCCCTTGTGTGGGGTGAACGGCGATAACTAATAACAAAAATATGGATAGTATATAATAATAATAATTAATGATGAATTAAAAAAATATTAAAAAGTATAAAATTGGTAAAATGGCGCTTGGATAGATAAGTTATATGTGGAAATATTCACAGTCGCTATTGCACTTAGTCCATTTGAATGAAATCCCGTACGATACAGTTGGTTGGTGATATTGTGGCGATTGTGACGGTAACTTGGAAGCGAACTGATTGTGTATCGCTAGTAATGATCTACGGTGCACCGCACCACTCACCCGCTGCTTCGGCTGGCACGGCTGCGTCCTGTGTGATGGGTTCTCCGGTGGTTCGTGGGTCCCGGGCTGGCACGGCTGCGTCCTGTGTGATGGGTGAGGGGTTCTCCGGTGGTTCGTGGGTCCCGGGCTGGTACGACTGCGTCCTGTGTGATGGGTGAGGGGTTCTCCGGTGGTTTGTGGGTCCCGGGCTGGCACGGCTGCGTCCTGTGTGATGGGTTCTCCGGTGGTTTGTGGGTCCCGGGCTGGCACGGCTGCGTCCTGTGTGATGGGTGAGGGGTTCTCCGGTGGTTCGTGGGTCCCGGGCTGGCACGGCTGCGTCCTGTGTGATGGGTGAGGGGTTCTCCGGTGGTTCGTGGGTCCCGGGCTGGCACAACTGCGTCCTGTGTGATGGGTGAGGGGTTCTCCGGTGGTTTGTGGGTCCCGGGCTGGCACGGCTGCATCCTGTGTGATGGGTGAGGGGTTCTCCGGTGGTTCGTGGGTCCCGGGCTGGTACGACTGCGTTCTGTGTGATGGGTGAGGGGTTCTCCGGTGGTTTGTGGGTCCCGGGCTGGCACGGCTGCGTCCTGTGTGATGGGTGAGGGGTTCTCCGGTGGTTCGTGGGTCCCGGGCTGGCACGGCTGCGTCCTGTGTGATGGGTGAGGGGTTCTCCGGTGGTTCGTGGGTCCCGGGCTGGCACGGCTGGGTCCTGTGTGATGGGTGAGGGGTTCTCCGGTGGTTCGTGGGTCCCGGGCTGGCACGGCTGCGTCCTGTGTGATGGGTGAGGGGTTCTCCGGTGGTTCGTGGGTCCCGGGCTGGCACGGCTGCGTCCTGTGTGATGGGTGAGGGGTTCTCCGGTGATTCGTGGGTCCCGGGCTGGCACGGCTGGGTCCTGTGTGATGGGTGAGGGGTTCTCCGGTGGTTCGTGGGTCCCGGGCTTGCACGGCTGCGTCCTGTGTGATGGGTGAGGGGTTCTCCGGTGGTTCGTGGGTCCCGGGCTGGCACGGCTGCGTCCTGTGTGATGGGTGAGGGGTTCTCCGGTGGTTTGTGGGTCCCGGGCTGGCACGGCTGCGTCCTGTGTGATGGGTGAGGGGTTCTCCGGTGGTTCGTGGGTCCCGGGCTGGTACGACTGCGTCCTGTGTGATGGGTGAGGGGTTCTCCGGTGGTTTGTGGGTCCCGGGCTGGCACGGCTGCGTCCTGTGTGATGGGTGAGGGGTTCTCCGGTGGTTCGTGGGTCCCGGGCTGGTACGACTGCGTTCTGTGTGATGGGTGAGGGGTTCTCCGGTGGTTTGTGGGTCCCGGGCTGGCACGGCTGCGTCCTGTGTGATGGGTGAGGGGTTCTCCGGTGGTTCGTGGGTCCCGGGCTGGCACGGCTG
Source organism: Hyla sarda (assembly GCF_029499605.1). NCBI lineage: Eukaryota > Metazoa > Chordata > Amphibia > Anura > Hylidae > Hyla > Hyla sarda. Next base: position 67,861 of record NW_026608173.1, on the reverse strand, counting down.
CGTCCTGTGTGATGGGTGAGGGGTTCTCCGGTGGTTTGTGGGTCCCGGGCTGGCACGGCTGCGTCCTGTGTGATGGGTTCTCCGGTGGTTTGTGGGTCCCGGGCTGGCACGGCTGCGTCCTGTGTGATGGGTTCTCCGGTGGTTTGTGGGTCCCGGGCTGGCACGGCTGCGTCCTGTGTAATGGGTGAGGGGTTCTCCGGTGGTTCGTGGGTCCCGGGCTGGCACGGCTGCGTCCTGTGTGATGGGTGAGGGGTTCTCCGGTGGTTCGTGGGTCCCGGGCTGGCACGGCTGCGTCCTGTGTGATGGGTGAGGGGTTCTCCGGTGGTTCGTGGGTCCCGGGCTGGCACAACTGCGTCCTGTGTGATGGGTGAGGGGTTCTCAGGTGGTTTGTGGGTCCCGGGCTGGCACGGCTGCGTCCTGTGTGATGGGTGAGGGGTTCTCCGGTGGTTCGTGGGTCCCGGGCTGGTACGACTGCGTCCTGTGTGATGGGTGAGGGGTTCTCCGGTGGTTTGTGGGTCCCGGGCTGGCACGGCTGCGTCCTGTGTGATGGGTGAGGGGTTCTCCGGTGGTTCGTGGGTCCCGGGCTGGTACGACTGCATTCTGTGTGATGGGTGAGGGGTTCTCCGGTGGTTTGTGGGTCCCGGGCTGGCACGGCTGCGTCCTGTGTGATGGGTGAGGGGTTCTCCGGTGGTTCGTGGGTCCCGGGCTGGCACGGCTGCGTCCTGTGTGATGGGTGAGGGGTTCTCCGGTGGTTCGTGGGTCCCGGGCTGGCACGGCTGCGTCCTGTGTGATGGGTGAGGGGTTCTCCGGTGGTTCGTGGGTCCCGGGCTGGCACGGCTGCGTCCTGTGTGATGGGTGAGGGGTTCTCCGGTGGTTCGTGGGTCCCGGGCTTGCACGGCTGCGTCCTGTGTGATGGGTGAGGGGTTCTCCGGTGGTTCGTGGGTCCCGGGCTGGCACGGCTGCGTCCTGTGTGATGGGTGAGGGGTTCTCCGGTGGTTCGTGGGTCCCGGGCTGGCACGACTGCGTCCTGTGTGATGGGTGAGGGGTTCTCCGGTGGTTTGTGGGTCCCGGGCTGGCACAACTGCGTCCTGTGTGATGGGTGAGGGGTTCTCCGGTGGTTCGTGGGTCCCGGGCTTGCACGGCTGCGTCCTGTGTGATGGGTGAGGGGTTCTCCGGTGGTTCGTGGGTCCCGGGCTGGCACGGCTGCGTCCTGTGTGATGGGTGAGGGGTTCTCCGGTGGTTCGTGGGTCCCGGGCTGGCACGACTGCGTCCTGTGTGATGGGTGAGGGGTTCTCCGGTGGTTCGTGGGTCCCGGGCTGGCACGGCTGCGTCCTGTGTGATGGGTGAGGGGTTCTCTGGTGGTTCGTGGGTCCCGGGCTGGCACGGCTGCGTCCTGTGTGATGGGTGAGGGGTTCTCCAGTGGTCCCGGGCTGGCACGGCTGCGTCCTGTGTGATGGGTGAGGGGTTCTCCGGTGGTTCGTGGGTCCCGGGCTGGCACGACTGCGTCCTGTGTGATTGGTGAGGGGTTCTCCGGTGGTTCGTGGGTCCCGGGCTGGCACGGCTGCGTCCTGTGTGATGGGTGAGGGGTTCTCCGGTGGTTCGTGGGTCCTGGGCTGGCACGGCTGCGTCCTGTGTGATGGGTGAGGGGTTCTCCGGTGGTTTGTGGGTCCCGGGCTGGCACGGCTGCGTCCTGTGTGATGGGTGAGGGGTTCTCCGGTGGTTCGTGGGTCCCGGGCTGGCACGGCTGCGTCCTGTGTGATGGGTGAGGGGTTCTCCGGTGGTTCGTGGGTCCTGGGCTGGCACGGCTGCGTCCTGTGTGATGGGTGAGGGGTTCTCCGGTGGTTTGTGGGTCCCGGGCTGGCACGGCTGCGTCCTGTGTGATGGGTGAGGGGTTCTCCGGTGGTTCGTGGGTCCCGGGCTGGCACGGCTGCGTCCTGTGTGATGGGTGAGGGGTTCTCCGGTGGTTTGTGGGTCCCGGGCTGGCACAACTGCGTCCTGTGTGATGGGTGAGGGGTTCTCCGGTGGTTCGTGGGTCCCGGGCTGGCACGGCTGCGTCCGGCCTGTGGATAAGATGTCCGGGACTCACGCAGGTAAACCGGGGCTGTGAGGGTGGATTGCAGAGAGCGTTCCACGTGTGTGAACGCGGCACTATGTGCGCGCGGGCTGCAGTGGTCTCCAAATAAAGGGCATCCAGCAGTTCAAAATGATAGAAACTATATAGCTACTGAAGAAAATGTCCGTGACATTGAAACGCGTCTAGCTTGCCATAAAACTCTATTGCACAAAGACTATTACTATTGCCATCATTTGATTCATTTGACTTACCGTACAGGGTAGAGGGGGGGGGGGGGATGGGCCGTACAGGGTAGAGGGGGGGATGGGCCGTACAGGGTAGAGGGGGGGGTGGGCCGTACAGGGTAGAGGGGGGGATGGGCCGTACAGGGTAGAGGGGGGGGGGGGGATGGGCCGTACAGGGTAGAGGGGGGGATGGGCCGTACAGGGTAGAGGGGGGGATGGGCCGTACAGGGTAGAGGGGGGGATGGGCCGTACAGGGTAGAGGGGGGGGTGGGCCGTACAGGGTAGAGGGGGGGATGGGCCGTACAGGGTAGGGGGGGGGGGGGAATGGGCCGCACAGGGTAGGGGGGGGGGGGGATGGGCCGCACAGGGTAGGGGGGGGGGATGGGCCGTACAGGGTAGGGGGGGGGGGGGATGGGCCGTACAGGGTAGGGGGGGGGGGATGGGCCGTACAGGGTAGGGGGGGGGATGGGCCGTACAGGGTAGGGGGGGGGGGGATGGGCCGTACAGGGTAGGGGGGGTCGCGCTCTGTTGATTCGCTCACTAATGTTCTTCTTTACATGATGAAAGAATTTGCTTAATCGCTGAGAATTTCGCTGATTAGGAAAGTGACTCGAATGGATGAGCAGGACCGATCCTGGTGTATACAGAGCCCCGTGTTACTATACAGAGGTGTATACAGAGCCCCGTGTTACTATACAGAGGCGTATACAGAGCCCCGTGTTACTATACAGAGGTGTATACAGAGCCCCGTGTTACTATACAGAGGTGTATACAGAGCCCCGTGTTACTATACAGAGGTGTATACAGAGCCCCGCGTTACTATACAGAGGTGTATACAGAGCCCCACGTTACTATACAGAGGTGTATACAGAGCCCCGTGTTACTATACAGAGGTGTATACAGAGCCCCGTGTTACTATACAGAGGTGTATACAGAGCCCCGTGTTACTATACAGAGGTGTATACAGAGCCCCGTGTTACTATACAGAGGTGTATACAGAGCCCCGTGTTACTATACAGAGGCGTATACAGAGCCCCGTGTTACTATACAGAGGTGTATACAGAGCCCCGTGTTACTATACAGAGGTGTATACAGAGCCCCGTGTTACTATACAGAGGTGTATACAGAGCCCCGTGTTACTATACAGAGGTGTATACAGAGCCCCGTGTTACTATACAGAGGTGTATACAGAGCCCCGTGTTACTATACAGAGGTGTATACAGAGCCCCGTGTTACTATACAGAGGCGTATACAGAGCCCCGTGTTACTATACAGAGGTGTATACAGAGCCCCGTGTTACTATACAGAGGTGTATACAGAGCCCCGTGTTACTATACAGAGGTGTATACAGAGCCCCGTGTTACTATACAGAGGTGTATACAGAGCCCCGTGTTACTATACAGAGGTGTATACAGAGCCCCGTGTTACTATACAGAGGTGTATACAGAGCACCGTGTTACTATACAGAGGTGTATACAGAGCCCCGTGTTACTATACAGAGGTGTATACAGAGCCCCGTGTTACTATACAGAGGTGTATACAGAGCCCCGTGTTACTATACAGAGGTGTATACAGAGCCCCGTGTTACTATACAGAGGTGTATACAGAGCCCCGTGTTACTATACAGAGGCGTATACAGAGCCCCGTGTTACTATACAGAGGCGTATACAGAGCCCCGTGTTACTATACAGAGGTGTATACAGAGCCCCGTGTTACTATACAGAGGCGTATACAGAGCCCCGTGTTACTATACAGAGGCGTATACAGAGCCCCGTGTTACTATACAGAGGTGTATACAGAGCCCCGTGTTACTATACAGAGGTGTATACAGAGCCCCGTGTTACTATACAGAGGTGTATACAGAGCCCCGCGTTACTATACAGAGGTGTATACAGAGCCCCGTGTTACTATACAGAGGTGTATACAGAGCCCCGCGTTACTATACAGAGGTGTATACAGAGCCCCGTGTTACTATACAGAGGTGTATACAGAGCCCCGTGTTACTATACAGAGGTGTATACAGAGCCCCGTGTTACTATACAGAGGTGTATACAGAGCCCCGTGTTACTATACAGAGGTGTATACAGAGCCCCGTGTTACTATACAGAGGTGTATACAGAGCCCCGCGTTACTATACAGAGGTGTATACAGAGCCCCGCGTTACTATACAGAGGTGTATACAGAGCCCCGTGTTACTATACAGAGGTGTATACAGAGCCCCACGTTACTATACAGAGGCGTATACAGAGCCCCACGTTACTATACAGAGGTGTATACAGAGCCCCGCGTTACTATACAGAGGTGTATACAGAGCCCCACGTTACTATACAGAGGTGTATACAGAGCCCCGTGTTACTATACAGAGGTGTATACAGAGCCCCGTGTTACTATACAGAGGTGTATACAGAGCCCCGTGTTACTATACAGAGGTGTATACAGAGCCCCGCGTTACTATACAGAGGTGTATACAGAGCCCCGCGTTACTATACAGAGGTGTATACAGAGCCCCGTGTTACTATACAGAGGTGTATACAGAGCCCCGTGTTACTATACAGAGGTGTATACAGAGCCCCGCGTTACTATACAGAGGTGTATACAGAGCCCCGTGTTACTATACAGAGGTGTATACAGAGCCCCGTGTTACTATACAGAGGTGTATACAGAGCCCCGTGTTACTATACAGAGGCGTATACAGAGTCCCGTGTTACTATACAGAGGTGTATACAGAGCCCCGTGTTACTGTACGGAGGTGTATACAGAGCCCCGTGTTACTGTATGGAGGTGTATACAGAGCCCCGTGTTACTGTACGGAGGTGTATATAGAGCCCCGTGTTACTGTATGGAGGTGTATACAGAGCCCCGTGTTACTGTACGGAGGTGTATACAGAGCCCCGCGTTACTATACAGAGGCGTATACAGAGCCCTGCGTTACTATACAGAGGTGTATACAGAGTCCCGTGTTACTATACAGAGGCGTATACAGAGCCCCGTGTTACTATACAGAGGCGTATACAGAGTCCCGCGTTACTATACAGAGGCGTATACAGAGCCCCGTGTTACTATACAGAGGTGTATACAGAGCCCCGTGTTACTATACAGAGGTATTCCCTGAGACCATAGGGGGCGCTCATGAATTCTCATTATTTTTCAGTCCATGCGACGCGCGAACCGAGGAACCGTAGGCGGATACTTTCTGGCAGGGAGAAGCATGAGCTGGTATACGGTAAGTACCAAACGTACTACTGCTATATACTGTACACCTACTTTATATGGGGGTACACCGTGTCCTCTGAGGCTCCGTGTGTGTACGGGGATATATATGGGGGTACACCGTGTTCTCTGAGGCTCCGTGTGTGTACAGGGATATATGGGGGTACAACGTGTCCTCTGAGGATCTGTGTGTACGGGGATATATATGGGGGTACACCGTGTCCTCTGAGGCTCTGTGTGTGTACGGGGATATATATGGGGGTACACCGTGTCCTCTGAGGATCTGTGTACGGGGATATATATGGGGGTACACCGTGTCCTCTGAGGCTCTGTGTGTGTACGGGGATATATATGGGGGTACACCGTGTCCTCTGAGGATCTGTGTGTGTACGGGGATATATATGGGGGTACACCGTGTCCTCTGAGGCTCTGTGTGTGTACGGGGATATATATGGGGGTACACCGTGTCCTCTGAGGATCTGTGTGTGTACGGGGATATATATGGGGGTACACCGTGTCCTCTGAGGATCTGTGTGTACGGGGATATATATGGGGGTACACCGTGTCCTCTGAGGCTCCGTGTGTACGGGGATATATATGGGGGTACACCGTGTCCTCTGAGGCTCCGTGTGTACGGGGATATATGGGGGTACACCGTGTCCTCTGAGGATCCGTGTGTACGGGGATATATATGGGGGTACACCGTGTCCTCTGAGGCTCTGTGTGTGTACGGGGATATATGGGGGTACACCGTGTCCTCTGAGGCTCTGTGTGTACGGGGATATATATGGGGGTACACCGTGTCCTCTGAGGCTCTGTGTGTGTACGGGGATATATGGGGGTACACCGTGTCCTCTGAGGATCTGTGTGCACGGGGATATATATGGGGGTACACCGTGTCCTCTGAGGCTCTGTGTGTGTACGGGGATATATGGGGGTACACCGTGTCCTCTGAGGCTCTGTGTGTGTACGGGGATATATGGGGGTACACCGTGTCCTCTGAGGCTCCGTGTGTGTACGGGGATATATGGGGGTACACCGTGTCCTCTGAGGATCTGTGTGTACGGGGATATATGGGGATACACCGTGTCCTCTGAGGATCTGTGTGTACGGGGATATATGGGGGTACACCGTGTCCTCTGAGGATCTGTGTGTGTACGGGGATATATATGGGGGTACACCGTGTCCTCTGAGGATCTGTGTGTACGGGGATATATATGGGGTTACACCGTGTCCTCTGAGGCTCCGTGTGTGTACGGGGATATATATGGGGGTACACCGTGTCCTCTGAGGATCTGTGTGTGTACGGGGATATATGGGGGTACACCGTGTCCTCTGAGGATCTGTGTGTACGGGGATATATATGGGGGTACACCGTGTCCTCTGAGGATCTGTGTGTGTACGGGGATATATATGGGGGTACACGTGTCCTCTGAGGCTCTGTGTGTGTACGGGGATATATATGGGGGTACACCGTGTCCTCTGAGGATCTGTGTGTGTACGGGGATATATATGGGGGTACACCGTGTCCTCTGAGGATCTGTGTGTACGGGGATATATATGGGGGTACACCGTGTCCTCTGAGGCTCCGTGTGTAAGGGGATATATATGGGGGTACACCGTGTCCTCTGAGGCTCCGTGTGTACGGGGATATATGGGGGTACACCGTGTCCTCTGAGGATCCGTGTGTACGGGGATATATATGGGGGTACACCGTGTCCTCTGAGGATCTGTGTGTACGGGGATATATATGGGGGTACACCGTGTCCTCTGAGGATCTGTGTGTACGGGGATATATATGGGGGTACACCGTGTCCTCTGAGGCTCTGTGTGTGTACGGGGATATATGGGGGTACACCGTGTCCTCTGAGGCTCTGTGTGTACGGGGATATATATGGGGGTACACCGTGTCCTCTGAGGCTCTGTGTGTGTACGGGATATATATGGGGGTACACCGTGTCCTCTGAGGCTCTGTGTGTGTACGGGGATATATGGGGGTACACCGTGTCCTCTGAGGATCTGTGTGTACGGGGATATATATGGGGGTACACCGTGTCCTCTGAGGCTCTGTGTGTGTACGGGGATATATGGGGGTACACCATGTCCTCTGAGGCTCTGTGTGTGTACGGGGATATATGGGGGTACACCGTGTCCTCTGAGGCTCCGTGTGTGTACGGGGATATATGGGGGTACACCGTGTCCTCTGAGGATCTGTGTGTACGGGGATATATGGGGATACACCGTGTCCTCTGAGGATCTGTGTGTACGGGGATATATGGGGGTACACCGTGTCCTCTGAGGATCTGTGTGTACGGGGATATATGGGGGTACACCGTGTCCTCTGAGGCTCTGTGTGTGTACGGGGATATATGGGGGTACACGTGTCCTCTGAGGATCTGTGTGTACGGGGATATATATGGGGGTACACCGTGTCCTCTGAGGATCTGTGTGTACGGGGATATATATGGGGGTACACCGTGTCCTCTGAGGATCTGTGTGTACGGGGATATATGGGGATACACCGTGTCCTCTGAGGATCTGTGTGTGTACGGGGATATATATGGGGGTACACCGTGTCCTCTGAGGCTCTGTGTGTGTACGGGGATATATGGGGGTACACCGTGTCCTCTGAGGCTCTGTGTGTGTACGGGGATATATGGGGGTACACCGTGTCCTCTGAGGCTCCGTGTGTGTACGGGGATATATGGGGGTACACCGTGTCCTCTGAGGATCTGTGTGTACGGGGATATATGGGGATACACCGTGTCCTCTGAGGATCTGTGTGTACGGGGATATATGGGGGTACACCGTGTCCTCTGAGGATCTGTGTGTGTACAGGGATATATATGGGGGTACACCGTGTCCTCTGAGGATCTGTGTGTACGGGGATATATGGGGGTACACTGTGTCCTCTGAGGCTCTGTGTGTGTACGGGGATATATATGGGGGTACACCGTGTCCTCTGAGGATCTGTGTGTACGGGGATATATATGGGGGTACACCGTGTCCTCTGAGGCTCTGTGTGTACGGGGATATATATGGGGGTACACCGTTTCCTCTGAGGATCTGTGTGTACGGGGATATATGGGGGTACACCGTGTCCTCTGAGGATCTGTGTGTACGGGGATATATATGGGGGTACACCGTGTCCTCTGAGGATCTGTGTGTACGGGGATATATATGGGGGTACACCGTGTCCTCTGAGGCTCCGTGTGTACGGGGATATATGGGGGTACACCGTGTCCTCTGAGGATCCGTGTGTACGGGGATATATATGGGGGTACACCGTGTCCTCTGAGGCTCTGTGTGTGTACGGGGATATATGGGGGTACACCGTGTCCTCTGAGGCTTTGTGTGTGTACGGGGATATATGGGGGGTACACCGTGTCCTCTGAGGCTCCGTGTGTGTACGGGGATATATGGGGGTACACCGTGTCCTCTGAGGATCTGTGTGTACGGGGATATATGGGGGTACACCGTGTCCTCTGAGGCTCCGTGTGTACGGGGATATATATGGGGGTACACCGTGTCTTCTGAGGATCTGTGTGTACGGGGATATATGGGGGTACACCGTGTCCTCTGAGGCTTCGTGTGTTTACGGGGATATATATGGGGGTACACCGTGTCCTCTGAGGATCTGTGTGTGTACGGGGATATATGGGGGTACACCGTGTCCTCTGAGGATGTGTGTGTTCGGGGATATATGGGGGTACACCGTGTCCTCTGAGGATCTCTGTGTGTACTGGGATATATATGGGGGTACTCCGTGTCCTCTGAGGATCTGTGTGTGTACTGGGATATATGGGGGTACACCGTGTCCTCTGAGGCTCCGTATGTGTACGGGGATATATATGGGGGTACACCGTGTCCTCTGAGGATCTGTGTGTACGGGGATATATATGGGGGTACACCGTGTCCTCTGAGGATCTGTGTGTACGGGGATATATATGGGGTACACCGTGTCCTCTGAGGATCTGTGTGTACGGGGATATATATGGGGGTACACGGTGTCCTCTGAGGATCTGTGTGTGTACGGGGATATATATGGGGGTACACCGTGTCCTCTGAGGATCTGTGTGTGTACGGGGATATATATGGGGTACACCGTGTCCTCTGAGGCTCTGTGTGTGTACGGGGATATATGGGGATACACCGTGTCCTCTGAGGATCTGTGTGTACGGGGATATATATGGGGGTACACGGTGTCCTCTGAGGATCTGTGTGTACGGGGATATATATGGGGGTACACCGTGTCCTCTGAGGATCTGTGTGTGTACGGGGATATATATGGGGGTACACCGTGTCCTCTGAGGATCTGTGTGTGTACGGGGATATATATGGGGGTACACCGTGTGCTCTGAGGATCTGTGTGTATGGGGATATATATGGGGGTACACCGTGTCCTCTGAGGATCTGTGTGTACGGGGATATATATGGGGGTACACCGTGTCCTCTGAGGATCTGTGTGTGTACGGGGATATATATGGGGGTACACCGTGTCCTCTGAGGATCTGTGTGTGTACGGGGATATATATGGGGGTACACCGTGTGCTCTGAGGATCTGTGTGTATGGGGATATATATGGGGGTACACCGTGTCCTCTGAGGATCTGTGTGTACGGGGATATATATGGGGGTACACCGTGTCCTCTGAGGATCTGTGTGTGTACGGGGATATATATGGGGGTACACCGTGTCCTCTGAGGATCTGTGTGTGTACGGGGATATATATGGGGGTACACCGTGTGCTCTGAGGATCTGTGTGTATGGGGATATATATGGGGGTACACCGTGTCCTCTGAGGATCTGTGTGTACGGGGATATATATGGGGGTACACCGTGTCCTCTGAGGATCTGTGTGTGTACGGGGATATATATGGGGGTACACCGTGTCCTCTGAGGATCTGTGTGTGTACGGGGATATATATGGGGGTACACCGTGTCCTCTGAGGATCTCTGTGTGTACTGGGATATATATGGGGGTACTCCGTGTCCTCTGAGGATCTGTGTGTGTACGGGGATATATATGGGGGTACACCGCGTCTAATCCCCCACTTGTCTCTCGCAGGTCGGAGCCTCCCTTTTTGCCAGTAACATTGGCAGTGGTCACTTTGTCGGACTGGCGGGAACCGGGGCGGCGGGCGGCATCGCTGTGGCTGGATTCGAGTGGAATGTAAGTTACCAAAAAGGGATCCTGACCTGTGTATTAGAACCTCCTCACAGGTAGTAATAGTGATCTCCACATGATGGTGAACACCAGACAGGACTCATTATATGGAGGAGATCCTGACCTGTGTATTAGAACCTCCTCACACTTAGTAATAGTGATCTCCACATGATAGTGAACACCAGACAGGACTCATTATATGGAGGAGATCCTGACCTGTGTATTAGAACCTCCTCACACTTAGTAATAGTGATCTCCACATGATAGTGAACACCAGACAGGACTCATTATATGGAGGAGATCCTGCCCTGTGTATTAGAACCTCCTCACACTTAGTAATAGTGATCTCCACATGATAGTGAACACCAGACAGGACTCATTATATGGAGGAGATCCTGCCCTGTGTATTAGAACCTCCTCACACGTAGTAATAGTGATCTCCACATGATAGTGAACACCAGACAGGAATCATTATATGGAGGAGATCCTGCCCTGTGTATTAGAACCTCCTCACACTTAGTAATAGTGATCTCCACATGATAGTGAACACTAAACAGGACTCATTATATGGAGGAGATCCTGCCCTGTGTATTAGAACCTCCTCACACTTAGTAATAGTGATCTCCACATGATAGTGAACACCAGACAGGACTCATTATATGGAGGAGATCCTGACCTGTGTATTAGAACCCCTCACACTTAGTAATAGTGATCTCCACATGATAGTGAACACCAGACAGGACTCATTATATGGAGGAGATCCTGACCTATGTATTAGAACCTCCTCACACTTAGTAATAGTGATCTCCACATGATAGTGAACACCAGACAGGACTCATTATATGGAGGAGATACTGCCCTGTGTATTAGAACCTCCTCACACTTAGTAATAGTGATCTCCACATGATGGTGAACACCAGACAGGACTCATTATATGGAGGAGATCCTGACCTGTGTATTAGAACCTCCTCACACTTAGTAATAGTGATCTCCACATGATAGTGAACACCAGACAGGACTCATTATATGGAGGAGATCCTGACCTGTGTATTAGAACCTCCTCACACTTAGTAATAGTGATCTCCACATGATGGTGAACACCAGACAGGACTCATTATATGGAGGAGATCCTGACCTGTGTATTAGAACCTCCTCACACTTAGTAATAGTGATCTCCACATGATAGTGAACACCAGACAGGACTCATTATATGGAGGAGATCCTGACCTGTGTATTAGAACCTCCTCACACTTAGTAATAGTGATCTCCACATGATAGTGAACACCACACAGGACTCATTATATGGAGGAGATCCTGCCCTGTGTATTAGAACCTCCTCACACTTAGTAATAGTGATCTCCACATGATAGTGAACACCAGACAGGACTCATTATATGGAGGAGATCCTACCCTGTGTATTAGAACCTCCTCACACTTAGTAATAGTGATCTCCACATGATGGTGAACACCAGACAGGACTCATTATATGGAGGAGATACTGCCCTGTGTATTAGAACCTCCTCACACTTAGTAATAGTGATCTCCACATGATAGTGAACACCAGACAGGACTCATTATATGGAGGAGATCCTGCCCTGTGTATTAGAACCTCTTCACACTTAGTAATAGTGATCTCCACATGATAGTGAACACCAGACAGGACTCATTATATGGAGGAGATCCTGCCCTGTGTATTAGAACCTCCTCTCACTTAGTAATAGTGATCTCACATGATAGTGAACACCAGACAGGACTCAATATATGGAGGAGATCCTGACCTGTGTATTAGAACCTCCTCACACTTAGTAATAGTGATCTCCACATGATAGTGAACACCAGACAGGACTCATTATATGGAGGAGATCCTGACCTGTGTATTAGAACCTCCTCACACTTAGTAATAGGGATCTCCACATGATAGTGAACACCAGACAGGACTCATTATATGGAGGAGATTCTGACCTGTGTATTAGAACCTCCTCACACTAAGTAATAGTGATCTCCACATGATAGTGAACACCAGACAGGACTCATTATATGGAGGAGATCCTGACCTGTGTGTTAGAACCTCCTCACACTTAGTAATAGTGATCTCCACATGATAGTGAACACCAGACAGGACTCATTATATGGAGGAGATCCTGACCTGTGTATTAGAACCTCCTCACACTAAGTAATAGTGATCTCCACATGATAGTGAACACCAGACAGGACTCATTATATGGAGGAGATCCTGACCTGTGTATTAGAACCTCCTCACACTTAGTAATAGTGATCTCCACATGATAGTGAACACCAGACAGGACTCATTATATGGAGATCTTTCGTAGTGGGAGTCACAATGTAGTCCCTGAGGCCATATGTGAATGTCTCGGAGGACCTCCTGCACCCTCCCCCATTGGGAGCCCATAGAAGCTTTTATATGGGTGGGGGGACTTTTTTTGGCCCCTTACCAGCAGTAAGATTGGGTCCCTGAGTATCTTACCTTAGGGCCCCTCTCCTCGGCCCCCGCTCACCATTTCTCTTGCTCCTTCCAGGCGCTCTTTGTGGTTTTGCTCATGGGATGGATCTTCGTTCCTGTTTACCTGACGGCTGAGGTGAGAGATTGAGGGGTCCCAGGGGCCACATCTGTAGACACCATGGGGGTCCTGCTGCCTCCTCAGGATGACCTGGTGTCCTCCTTCTTATCTCCCCTGCAGGTGATGACGATGCCCGAGTACCTGAAGAAGCGTTTTGGAGGGGAGAGGATCCAGCTGTACCTGACCGGACTGTCTCTGGCCATGTACATATTCACCAAGATCTCAGTGAGTCCTACCAGGGACCGGACATAGATGGGCAATGTATGGGAGATGACGGAAAAATAGATGGCGGGTGTACAGGTGAGGACAGAACAATAGATTGCGGGTGTACAGGTGAGGACAGAACAATAGATGAGGGGTGTACAGGAGAGGACAGAATAATAGATGGCGGGTGTACAGGTGAGGACAGAACAATAGATGAGGGGTGTACAGGAGAGGACAGAACAATAGATGGCGGGTGTACAGGAGAGGACAGAACAATAGATGGCGGGTGTACAGGTGAGGACAGAACAATAGATGAGGGGTGTACAGGAGAGGACAGAATAATAGACGGCGGGTGTACGGGAGAGGACAGAACAATAGATGGCGGGTGTACAGGAGAGGACAGAATAATAGATGGCGGGTGTACAGGAGAGGACAGAACAATAGATAGCGGGTGTACAGGAGAGGACAGAACAATAGATGATGGGTGTACAGGAGAGGACAGAATAGATGGCGGGTGTACAGGTGAGGACAGAAAGATAGATGGCGGGTGTACAGGAGAGGACAGAATAGATGGCGGGTGTACAGGAGAGGACAGAACGATAGATAGCGGGTGTACAGGAGATAACAGAACAATAGATGGCGGGTGTACAGGAGAGGACTGAACAATAGATGGCGGGTGTACAGGAGATGACAGAACAATAGATGGCGGGTGTACAGGGGAGGACAGAACAATAGATGGCGGGTGTACAGGAGAGGACAGAACAATAGATGGCGGGTGTACAGGAGAGGACAGACCAATAGATGGCGGGTGTACAGGGGAGGACAGAACAATAGATGGCGGGTGTACAGGGGAGGACAGAACAATAGATGGCGGGTGTACAGGGGAGGACAGAACAATAGATGGCGGGTGTACAGGAGAGGACAGAACAATAGATGGCGGGTGTACAGGAGAGGACAGAATAGATGGCGGGTGTACAGGTGAGGACAGAACAATAGATGGTGGGTGTACAGGTGAGGACAGAACAATAGATGTAGGGTGTACAGGTGAGGACAGAACAATAGATGGCGGGTGTACAGGAGAGGACAGAACAATAGATGGCGGGTGTACAGGAGAATATGGAATACTGTGTACAGTACTGGTCAGACCACACATAGAATACTGTGTACAGTACTGGTCAGACCACACATGGAATACTATGTACAGTACTGGTCAGATCACACATGGAATACTGTGTACAGTACTGGACAGACTACACATGGAATACTGTGTACAGTACTGGACAGACTACACATGGAATACTGTGTACAGTACTGGTCAGATCACACATGGAATACTGTGTACAGTACTGGACAGACTACACATGGAATACTGTGTACAGTACTGGTCAGACCACACATAGAATACTGTGTACAGTACTGGTCAGACCACACATAGAATACTGTGTACAGTACTGGTCAGACCACACATGGAATACTGTGTACAGTACTGGTCAGACCACACATGGAATACTGTGTACAGTACTGGTCAGACCACACATGGAATACTGTGTACAGTACTGGTCAGACCACACATAGAATACTGTGTACAGTACTGGTCAAACCACACATGGAATACTGTGTACAGTACTGGTCAGACCACACATAGAATACTGTGTACAGTACTGGTCAAACCACACATGGAATACTGTGTACAGTACTGGTCAGACCACACATAGAATACTGTGTACAGTACTGGTCAGACCACATATGGAATACTGTGTACAGTACTGGTCAAACCACACATAGAATACTGTGTACAGTACT
This sequence comes from Hyla sarda, assembly GCF_029499605.1. Lineage (NCBI taxonomy): Eukaryota > Metazoa > Chordata > Amphibia > Anura > Hylidae > Hyla > Hyla sarda. The sequence goes on along the minus strand of NW_026608173.1, from coordinate 52,601 downwards.
GGTCAGACCCCACATAGAATACTGTGTACAGTACTGGTCAGACCACACATAGAATACTGTGTACAGTACTGGTCAGACCACACATGGAATACTGCGTACAGTACTGGTCAGACCACACATGGAATACTGTGTACAGTACTGGTCAGACCACACATGGAATACTGCGTACAGTACTGGTCAGACCACACATAGAATACTGTGTACAGTACTGGGCACCAGTGTACAAGAAAGATATAGTGGAGCTGGAGAGGGTTCAAAGACGGGAACCAGAGTAATACGGGGAATGTGAGGACTACAGTACCCAGAAAGATTATCAGAATTAGGGTTATTTAGTTTAGAAAAAAGAAGGATTAGGGGAGACCTAATAACTATGTATAAATATATCGAGACAGTACAGAGATCTCTCCATGATCTATTTATACCCAGGACTGTATATATAACAAGGTGACCTAATAATATATATATCAGGACAGTACAGAGATCTCTCCATGATCTATTTATACCCAGGACTGTATATATAACAAGGAGGTGACCTAATAATATATATATATGGACAGTACAGAGATCTCTCCATGATCTATTTATACCCAGGACTGTATATATAACAAGGAGGTGACCTAATAATATATATATAATATATCAGGACAGTACAGAGATCTCTCCATGATCTATTTATACCCAGGACTGTATATATAACAAGGAGGTGACCTAATAATATATATATATGGACAGTACAGAGATCTCTCCATGATGTATTTATACCCAGGACTGTATATATAACAAGGAGGTGACCTAATAATATATATAATATATCAGGACAGTACAGAGATCTCTCCATGATCTATTTATACCCAGGACTGTATATATAACAAGGAGGTGACCTAATAATATATATATAATGTATCAGGACAGTACAGAGATCTCTCCATGATCTATTTATACCCAGGACTGTATATATAACAAGGAGGTGACCTAATAATATATATAATATATCAGGACAGTACAGAGATCTCTCCATGATCTATTTATACCCAGGACTGTGTATATATAACAAGGAGGTGACCTAATAATATATATAATATATCAGGACAGTGCAGAGATCTCTCCATGATCTATTTATACCCAGGACTGTATATATAACAAGGAGGTGACCTAATAATAATATATATAATATATCAGGACCGTACAGAGATCTCTCCATGATGTATTTATACCCAGGACTGTATATATAACAAGGAGGTGACCTAATAATATATATAATATATCAGGACAGTACAGAGATCTCTCCATGATGTATTTATACCCAGGACTGTATATATAACAAGGAGGTGACCTAATAATAATATATATAATATATCAGGACAGTACAGAGATCTCTCCATGATCTATTTATACCCAGGACTGTATATATAACAAGGAGGTGACCTAATAATATATATATATATAATATATCGAGACAGTACAGAGATCTCTCCATGATCAATTTATACCCAGGACTGTATATATAACAAGGAGGTGACCTAATAATATATATAATATATCAGGACAGTACAGAGATCTCTCCATGATCTATTTATACCCAGGACTGTATATATAACAAGGAGGTGACCTAATAATATATATAATATATCAGGACAGTGCAGAGATCTCTCCATGATCTATTTATACCCAGGACTGTATATATAACAAGGAGGTGACCTAATAATAATATATATAATATATCAGGACAGTACAGAGATCTCTCCATGATGTATTTATATCCAGGACTGTATATATAACAAGGAGGTGACCTAATAATATATATATCAGGACAGTACAGAGATCTCTCCATGATCTATTTATACCCAGGACTGTATATATAACAAGGAGGTGGCCTAATAATATATATAATATATCAGGACCGTACAGAGATCTCTCCATGATCTATTTATACCCAAGACTGTATATATAACAAGGAGGTGACCTAATAATATATATAATATATCAGGACTGTATATAGAACAAGGAGGTGACCTAATAATATATATAATATATCAGGACTGTATATATAACAAGGGGGCATTCTCTATGTTTAGAGGAAAGAAGGTTTCTACACCAGCACAGACGGGGGTTCTTTACTGTAAGAGCAGTGAGACTGTGGAATTCTCTCCCGGAGGAGGTGTCATGGTGAACTCTGATGACATATTTGGAGTCGGGAAGGAATATTTACCTCTAGTATGAGGGGTTTTTTTGCCTTCCCTTGGATCAACTCAACTCGGTAGGGACTTATTAGGGTTATAGGTTGAACTTGATGGACTCTGGTCTTTTTTCAACCTTATGAACTATGTTACTATGTTACGATCTTGTGGCTACAACATTTATGGTCTACACTGACTATAACCCACTATCGCATCTCAACACTGCAAAGCTTGGCTCTTTAGACCAGAGCTTCACGATAAAATACCGGAGTCGTAAGTCCAATGTCAATGCGGACACCCTCTCAAGGTTGCCCAATGGTGAAGAACCCCCCAAAGGAAGACCAGTGGGAGGATGTGGAAATGACACCGTTCTATAACCGGTTTGTGAATCAGAATGTTATCACTGCTGTGGTGGTGATGATGGTTGACCATTACTCCAAATGGGTCGTTGTTGTTCTGGTCAAGGACCTCACTGCCAAGTCTATACAAAATGGGTCCAGACCTTCAGCTGCACAGAATCAGTCCTTACTGACTGGGGTCCGACGTTTGAAGCACAGCTGTTCCAGGAGCTATGCCAGTTTCATGACTGTAAGAAGCTGCAAACCAAAGCTTATCACCTGCAGGGTATAAGGGACTTTGCGAGAGAGTCAACCAGGTGTTTATCCACATGCTGCGAACAGCGTCGGTGACCAAGCGAGAGGAGTGGCCCCAATTGCTGCCAGAATTGGTAGAAATCTACAATAACGCCACTCACTGTTCGGCGGGCTACACCCCCTTCTATCTAATGGTTGGGAGGCATAGACAACTGCCCAAAGACAGAACTTTCGGTCTGCAGGTCACCAATGATCCTAATCTGCTCTCAAGCAAAGACTGGGTCAAAGACCACAAAAGGCGAATCCAGGAAGCACAAGAAATTGTGAACCAGAAAATGGAAGAGCAAAGCAAAGACAGCAGGAAGACTATAATCAGCACGCTCCCGCTAAGCCTCTGAACATTGGCGATAGAGTCTGGTTGAAGAAGTATCACGGCTATTCTGTATCCAGAGTCAGACATGTACGAGGTTCAGAAAAAATACAGAATTCCTTAATTGTCCACCGGAACCAAATTAATCCATGTGCGAAAGAGGATCTGCCAACCCTGACATCACTATCTCTATGGGTTCCTGAGCCCACTCCGAGTAAGACTCCGTATGAAGATGTCCACCATGCCATGGACATTCTTATGTTCTCATCCAGTCAGCCAGTGTACTTCTGCATGGCGCCAGCTGCCGCCTTGACCTCAGTGGTTCCATTTATTACCATACCACGACCAGTCACTGCAATTCCTGAAGCTGTTGTGGAGTCTGAAGTTACCATGGAACCCGAACAAGAGTCTGAACCTGCTTTTGCCATCTGAAGATGACTCCGGAGAGGTGATCCACCCGCTACCGAGATTAACTGTTTCCTTGCTTATATTGTATGAATGCAGATTCACTGTCTTATATGCCATATTGGGTTAATTCAGAGACTGCTAGAGTGGTTTTAGGATAGGTGCAAACCGACATACAAGCGGAGTATGAAGGGACATTGCTATTGCCTCATGAACTCTTCCCTGACCCTGTGGACCCTCTACCAGTCTGTGCAGGACATTTGTAAAAATGCCCCAGGACTTATATCTGAACTGTTACAGAACTTGGTGACGGCCTAAGGCCAGGCACTGTCATTTGTTCTAAGAAGAAACCAATACACTTATGTGCCGGTTATACCGAAGTATTCTTATACCTTCCTGGTTGGTTTGCCAAATTCTAGTACAGTCTAGAGAGGAAACTGTGTATCCTAGAAAGTCGTAGAATCTACTTGTGCAGTGTTATATTGTCTTTTCATCTTTTCGTGCTATAACCAGTCCTGTCGTAGTAAAACCATAAGGCCAGACCGTAAACAAATGTTTTATTATCCAGTTAGAAATGTATCTTGCAGTAGGATGTATCTTTTTATGTTCTATGTTGTCTGTCTTATTTGTCTCATGAAGCGCATTAGGTTACCCCCAAAACTCAAGGGGATACGTTGACGGAGACTTAGTTGTGGAAGGAGGTGTCTGTCTGTGTCCTTGGGTGTGGCCAATCAGGAGGACTCTACTTCTGTCACGGGGAGATGATTCTTGAAGCCAATGGGCCTCATGGCACAGGCCCGGTAGCGAAGGATAGCCTATGGCAGCTATGGCCCGCCTTCCAGAGTTCTCCTGTTAAATGTTTGTCTTGTCTCCTTTTCAGTTAGTCTGCAGTTACAACGTGAACAATACCCACATACTCAGGGGGTTTAACCCCTTAAGGACTGAGTGTTTTTCAGTTTTTGCACTTTCGTTTTTTCCTCCTCACCTTTTTAAAAATCATAACGCTTTCAATTTTGCAGCTAGAATTCCATATTATGGCTTATTTTTTGTGCCACCAATTCTACTTTGCTGTGACATCAGTCATTTTACCAAAAAATCTACAGCGAAATGTAATTTATCATTATTCTGTAGGTCCATACGGTTAATATGATCCCCAACTCCCATATATGTTGGATTTTGTCGGACTTCTGGAAAAAAATCATAACTTCATGCAGGAAAATTTATACGTTTAAAATTGTCATTTCTGACCCCTATAACTTTTTTATTTTTCCACGTACAGGGCGGTATGAGGGCTCATTGTTTTGCGCCGTGATCTGAAGTTTATAGTGGTACCTTTTTTGTATTGATTGGACTTTTTTGATCACTTAAAAATTTTTCATGATATAAAAAGTGACCCAAAATACGCTATTTTGGACTTTAATTAACAATATATTTTTATATTTTGGACATTTCCACACGATACCACATATGTTTATTTTTCTTTTTATTTACACAGTTTTTTTTATGGGAAAAGGGGGGTGATCCTTACTTTTATAAGGGAAGGGGTTAAATGATCTTTATTATTTTTTTTCACACCTTTTTTTTGCCCTCTAGTGGCTATTATACTGCACACACTGATCTTCTACAGGTTAATGGCACTAGGTTAAGAGGTTTATGGTACTACCTTGCAAATCCAGTGCAGCATTTGGTTATTAATAAGGTACCAAGCATGCAACGGAAGGAACCCTGCACTGTATTTTCTCTTACCGCCAGAGAGACTGCTCTTCATCACTCCACCAGGACTGAGCGCCGAGGACGGCTGTGTGTTAGAGGGGGAGTTTGTGGTGTCCCAGCACCAAGGGCTTTCCGGTGGCTTTGGACTGTCTTGGGCAGACCTGCAGCGACGATGTTGGGCCCACTGAGAGACTTTATTATTGCATTAATTATGTTCCAGCACTTTACTAAAAGTTGATATATTTTTATAATTATTTTGTTACGATACTCTTATGTATGTTATGTGTGGTGTCCCAGTATAGGACTTGGTCCTGTCCCTTTTGTCTGGAGTCCCCTCAGCCAGAGTCCCTCCATGCTAATGGGCTCTCCTGAAGGGCTAACCCCTAGTCGCCTCTTATAATGTTAATATCTAATGTATATATTTATATATTGATCTAGGATACCTTTGACTACTGCAACTCAATTATATTCAAATCAGTAGCACAGTGGCCAGCAAATCAAATCTCATTGTACTTAGAAGTCCCAGCAAACCTGTGAGGAGCCTGAATTACAGTTCTCTATACAAAGACTGTTTTGTTATCTGCAGTTGCATAAAATATACAGTAAAGTTTCTTCACATTTACTTCAGAAAATCTGCTGTGGACATTCCGTTATTTCTCCCTGCCTTTGTGGGACGGTTGGTGGTAGGTCTATTACATTGAGGAAACCGCATCCTGACGTCACAACAATTAAGGGTTAAATACTAACATACCCTACACTATTACCTGCACCACCCAGTCACCACATATTTGTTCTTGTACCTTTAAGCAGTGAGTAGTGTAAACCTCATGTGACCCTGCCTGCCAATGGGAATCCCTAAATTTTTGCCCAGTTCATCTCCAGTTACTGCTGAGCTCCAGTGGGGTCCGTGTGTTTTGTGTGGAGAAGCCTCAGGGGATCAAATCTACTTTATCCGGTCATTCTGCGAGGATCACCCGCACGGTGGAAGTTCATGCCCCGGCGGAGAAGGCTACAAGACCTTGACAGAACCCTAGCTACCAGGATTAATCTACCCATCTTTCAAGTCAGTATCCATTCATTTGGTGAAAGCACCACAAGTCCCAGCAAAGCAACAGGGTTCCCAAGGGGTTACACTGCATCCTCTCACTCTGCACCAGACTGTCTGTATAATACCATCTGCACCAGCTCAGGAAAGATAGTTATCTGTAACCTGACTCCAAGTGTCTGGCCCAGGAGAAGCTGTCTCCAACATCGTGTATAGGATAATGGTGCCCTGGCGTCACGAAGTGATCAGGTATTTCTCCTAACACTACCATGGCTACCAAATGTGTGTTATCTCTTACATGGTCTGTAGTGTAATGATGGGGGTTGACTCCTCTCCTCTGGTCACTCCTCAGGTGGATATGTTCTCTGGAGCCGTGTTCATACAGGTGGCCTTGGGTTGGAACATTTACCTGTCGGTCATCGCCCTCCTGGTCATCACCACAATATACACCGTGACTGGTAAAGTATTTTGTGAGAGGATAGTAAGGAAAATTGAATTCTGGTCAGTTTTATTGGTCTTACCCTGCCCTAGTCCCTCCTCCTTCATGACATCACATATCTCTATAGTTATCCTAGCCCCTCCTCCATGACATCACATATCTCTATAGTCATCCTAGCCCCTCCTCCATGACATCACATATCTCTATAGTCATCCTAGCCCCTCCTCCATGACATCACATATCTCTATAGTCATCCTAGCCCCTCCTCCATGACATCACATATCTCTATAGTCATCCTAGCGCCTCCTCCATGACATCACATATCTCTATAGTCATCCTAGCGCCTCCTCCATGACATCACATATCTCTATAGTCATCCTAGCGCCTCCTCCATGACATCACATATCTCTATAGTCATCCTAGCGCCTCCTCCATGACATCACATATCTCTATAGTCATCCTAGCCCCTCCTCCATGACATCACATATCTCTATAGTCATCCTAGCCCCTCCTCCATGACATCACATATCTCTATAGTCATCCTAGCCCCTCCTCCATGACATCACATATCTCTATAGTCATCCTAGCGCCTCCTCCATGACATCACATATCTCTATAGTCATCCTAGCGCCTCCTCCATGACATCACATATCTCTATAGTCATCCTCCCATGTTTATAAGGTGTCTCTCTTCACTGTAGGGGGTCTCGCTGCGCTCATGTACACAGATACAGTTCAGACGTTTGTCATCATTGCTGGAGCTTGTGTCCTCGCTGGATACGGTGAGTGTGAACGCGGCTCACACAGGACCCGGGGAGTGAAGGCTCCTGGACCTAAGTGCTTCATTATCCTTTCTTGCTGGTTACTGTTCACCACAATTCATGTAGGTAGTGACATCACCCTGGGTGGAGTCTTCCTTTTTCCCCATGTAGTAAATTTTTGGGGTGTAATGTAGACCCCCCGGACCTTCCATGGTCGGTCACCTCTTCTGTCCTCTGTAGTTAATTATTGGGGTGTATTGTAGATGTAGACCCCTGGACCCTCCATGGTCGGTCACCTCTTCTGTCCTCTGTAGTAAATTATTGGGGTGTAATGTAGATGTAGACCCCCCGGACCCTCATCGTCGGTGTTCTCTCTTTTAGCCTTCGGGGAGGTCGGCGGTTATAGTGCGCTCATGGAGAAGTATATGGAGGCCCGGCCTAGTTACTTGGGGAATGTGTCTGAACTGTGCGCAGCACCGCGGCCGGATTCCCTCCACCTGTTACGTGATGCCCAGTCTGGGGACCTACCATGGCCGGCTCTGCTGGTGGGGCTGACTATTGTGTCCACATGGTATTGGTGCAGTGACCAGGTAAGTGTCCATCATGTTTTCTGTATCGTAACAATGGCGTCCGGACTTCCTGGGTGAATCTAGAATAGAGAAGCGGTGATACAATGTATCCAGAAAATCTTCAGTACCCCCCCCCCCCCCGGTCATTATATGTACATAGTGACCGGGGTGATGACTTTCTGGATACATTGTATATAAGATTTATGGGGTACTCTGACAGTCCCGCATTTATCTGAAGACAAGGGATCAGGAATTTGACCATAACACTGGTACCCACTACTAGGAGTACAATGCCCCCCCCCCCTGGTACCCACTACTAAGAGTACAATGCCCCCCCCGGTAACCATTACTTAGAGTACAATGCCCCCCCCCTGGTACCCACTACTAAGAGTACAATGCCCCCCCCCCGGTACCCACTACTAAGAGTACAATGCCCCCCCCCCCGGTACCCACTACTAAGAGTACAATGCCCCCCCCCCCCCCGGTACCCACTACTAAGAGTACAATGCCCCCCCCGGTACCCACTACTAAGAGTACAATGCCCCCCCCCCCCTGGTACCCACTACTAAGAGTACAATGCCCCCCTGGTACCCACTACTAAGAGTATGTCACCTGAGGCAAGATGCCTCAGGTGCCTTGTAAGTGCCCCTTGGTGCCTGGGTCCTGCTGTCTGTTGACCCCATCATTGTGCTATATTGTAGATAAAATACCGCTCCGGTTGTTGTTTCAGGTGATCGTTCAGCGCTGTCTGGCTGCCCGTTCTCTGACGCAGGTGAAGTTGGGTTGTGTGTTATGTGGGTACCTGAAGATTCTCCCCATGTTCCTCATGGTAATGCCCGGGATGATAAGCAGAGTCTTGTATCCAGGTAAGAAGTGTCACCGTGTGTATAGCAGGTGCTGCAGGGGCCCCTCAGGGGCAAAACTCACCCTAATACAACCATAGCAGGTGCTGCAAGACTCAGGGGCCCCTTAGGTACAGAACTGGCCCTGAAACAACCATAACAGGTGCAGCAGGGCTCAGGGGCCGCTCAGGTGCAGAACTCACCCTAAATACAACCATACCAGGTGCTGCAAGACTCAGGGGCCCCTTGGGTGCAGAACTGACCCGAATACAACCATAAAGGGTGCTGCAAGACTCAGGGTCCCTCAGGCCCCTGCACCTTAGGGGCCCCTGCGCCCTACTGTGACTGTTATGATTGTATTTAAGGTCAGTTCTGCACCTGAGGGCCCCCTGACCCGGCAGCATTTGTCAGGTGCAGAATTGATCCTAACAGATGCTGTAGGGCTCAGGGGCCCCTCAGGTGCAGAGCTGGCCCTAATACAACCATAGCAAGTGCTGTAGGGTTCTGGGGCCCCTAAGGTGCAGAGCTGGCCCCAACTATAACCATAACAGGTGCTGCAGGGCTCTGTCCACCAGGCCTTATAGTAGGGCAGAATAGTGGGCCAGTCTGCAGTCATGTGTGATAGATGGATAATACACAGCAGCCATGATGGGAGAAACAATAGAATCCCCTGACTGACTTCTTCTGTATCCCACACGCAGTCCCTGATTAAACCGGACAAGAACCATAAGCTGCCCCTATCCTCTCCCTGATCAAACCGGATAAGAACCATAAGCTGCCCCTGTCCTCTCCCTGATCAAACCGGATAAGAACCATAAGCTGCCCCTGTCCTCTCCCTGATCAAACCGGATAAGAACCATAAGCTGCCCCTGTCCTCTCCCTGATCAAACCGGATAAGAACCATAAGCTGCCCCTGTCCTCTCCCTGACCTAATCCCTTATCGGCCTTTTGGCTAAGATCAAGTGTAGTACCTTTCCTGTTAGATGCGGTGTGGAAGACCACAAAGGTAGGATGGGGAACCACACAGAACAGTCCAGGTGTACCAGGGTCAGCCGTGTGCGTCCAGCGGCAGACCCTCAAGTGACCTGTGCCTTCTGGATCGTGACTTAAGGTTTGGATAAAGTGAAGGCTGAGGTGCAAAAGTGCCCTGGGAGTGGTGACCCCAGGGTGCCGTAAATCATTTGGGATTGGCAACCCCACTTGACTGTTGGCACGTAGCTGTCACTCTTCTGAGCACTCACCTCTAGCGTTCTGGCCTTCTAGCTATTGATCTGCAGAGGAATTTTTATAGATCCGGGCAGTTTTATACTGCGCACATTCACTTCATATGTTTTGTCACTGTGCTCATGTTTGTGTTCTTCATGTGTCACAAGGATTTGGTAGGGTGCGGTAGCCCTTCTGGGTGTCCCTCCTGCCTGTCTAGGGGAGGGGTGTGTGGCCATTAGGTTCCTCACCTCCCTGCCATACCCCTTGGTACTCCTGCTTCGACACTAGTACCGAACCTTTTTTTTACTGGTTCCTTGGTGGCAACCTGGCTAACGCCTAGTTGCCTGCCGGGAGCACTTTTCAGTCCCTGAGTAGCTTCGGCGAAAGGGGACATTGTACCTGGAACCTCACAGGTGCCTTTTGGCCTTGAGGCGAAGGGTTTAATTTCGTTGGGGGCCCTCTCTCCTTAGCCATAAATTGCCCCTGTCCTCTCCCTGAAACATAAGCTTCCCCTATCCTCTCCCAGACCTAACTGGACACGAACCATAAACTGGCCCTGTCCTCTCCCTGAACCATAAGCCTCCCCTGTCGTCTCCCTGAACCATAAGCCTCCCCTGTCCTCTCCCTGAAACATAAGCTTCCCCTATCCTCTCCCAGACCTAACTGGACACGAACCATAAACTGGCCCTGTCCTCTCCCTGAACCATAAGCCTCCCCTGTTGTCTCCCTGAACCATAAGCCTCCCCTGTCCTCTCCCTGAACCATAAGCCTCCCCTGTTGTCTCCCTCAACCATAAACTGGCCCTGTCCTCTCCCTGAACCATAAGCCTCCCCTGTCCTCTCCCTGAAACATAAGCTTCCCCTATCCTCTCCCAGACCTAACTGGACACGAACCATAAACTGGCCCTGTCCTCTCCCTGAACCATAAGCCTCCCCTGTCGTCTCCCTGAACCATAAGCCTCCCCTGTCCTCTCCCTGAACCATAAGCCTCCCCTGTTGTCTCCCTCAACCATAAACTGGCCCTGTCCTCTCCCTGAACCATAAGCCTCCCCTGTCCTCTCCCTGAACCATAAGCCTCCCCTGTCCTCTCCCTGAACCATAAGCCTCCCCTGTCCTCTCCCTGAACCATAAGCCTCCCCTGTCCTCTCCCTGAACCATAAACCTCTCCTGTCCTCTCCCTGACCTAACTGGACAAGAACCATAAACTGGCCCTGTCCTCTCCCTGAACCATAAGCCTCCCCTGTTGTCTCCCTGAACCATAAGCCTCCCCTGTTGTCTCCCTGAACCATAAGCCTCCCCTGTTGTCTCCCTGAACCATAAACTGGCCCTGTCATCTCCCTGAACCATAAGCCTCCCCTGTCCTCTCCCTGAACCATAAGCCTCACCTGTTGTCTCCCTGAACCACAAGCCTCCCCTGTCGTCTCCCTGAACCATAAGCCTCCCCTGTCCTCTCCCTGAACCATAAGCCTCCCCTGTCCTCTCCCTGAACCATAAGCCTCCCCTGTCCTCTCCCTGAACCATAAGCCTCCCCTGTCCTCTCCCTGAACCATAAGCCTCCCCTGTCCTCTCCCTGAACCATAAGCCTCCCCTGTTGTCCAGTTAGGTCAGGGAGAGGACAGGGGAGGCTTATGGTTCAGGGAGACAAGAACCATAAACTGGCCCTGTCCTCTCCCTGGACTTTGCAGAGAGACAGAAGGCACTAAGACCCTGAAGAACACAGCGAAGGCAACAAGACTCTCAAGGAAAATGCACTGAACAAGATAATGTGAACAGGAAACAGAAACCCTGACTGCTCCACCAGATACCTGATCCATTACTCTGGAATCAGGAGGAGCCGAGGGGCAGATTTATTGTTCTCATCTAATATACAGACAAGGTGGGGCGAGGGGGGGGGCTGGTATTTATGGAGTCCTCCCAGTGGCGCATGCCGGTGCCGCCTCCTCTCACGTGTCACACATTGTCTGACTTTACACCCTGTTTTGGTTGATTTACTGCAACAATTTGCACCAACATTACTGAAACATGTTATTGAATTTCAGGCCACACCCCTTGTCCAGTGTCTAAAACGCATATAAAACGTGCGTCGGGCGGGTACATTTTGTTAAATCCATCCCAGTCTTCCTGTCTATAACCACCACACGAAGGCTCCTATACACAGGTATTACACCTAGCATTGAGTATGCAGTGAGCACCCCCTACAGGAAGCTGTGGGCAGAGGTTTGTCATGTGACTGTGTGAGGGGCAGGAAAAGGTTTGGAACTTTGTAACGGACATCCACTGTGGCCTCCATCTTGTATGATGTCCACGTGAGATGGTGAGATGGACTCTATGATATGAATAGTGAGGTCCAGTGTGGCCTCCATCATAGTAACATTGGTCTTTTTTTTCAACCTTATGAACTGAGTCCATCAAGTTCATCCTATATCCCTAATGAGTCCCTACTGATCCAGAGGAGGCAAAAACCCCTCATACTAGAGGTAAAAATTCCTTCCCGACTTCAAATATCAGAATAAATCCCTGGATCAGCGTTCTGTCCCTATATATATATATATATATATATATATATATATATATAAATATATAAAAAAAATATATATATATATATATATATATATATATATATATAAAAATATATATATATATATATAAATATATATAAATATATGTAAAAATATATATGTAAAAAAAAAAATATATATATATATATATAAAACCTGTAATGTTCTTACTCCCCAAAAATGCATCCAGACCCCTTTATATTCTTTACAGAGTTCACCATGACACCTCCTCCGGGAGAGAATTCCACAGTCTCACTGCTCTTACAGTAAAGAACCCCCATCTGTGCTGGTGTAGAAACCTTCTTTCCTCTAGACGTAGAGGATGCCCCCTTGTTATATATACAGTCCTGATATATTATATATATTATTAGGTCTCCTCCTTGTTATATACACAGTCCTGGGTATAAATAGATCATGGAGAGATCTCTGTACTGTCCTGATATATATATATTATTAGGTCACCTCCTTGTTATATATACAGTCCTGGGTATAAATAGATCATGGAGAGATCTCTGTACTGTCCTGATATATATATTATTAGGTCACCTCCTTGTTATATATACAGTCCTGGGTATATATAGATCATGGAGAGATCTCTGTACTGTCCCTGATACATTATATATATTATTAGGTCACCTCCTTGTTATATATACAGTCCTGGGTATAAATAGATCATGGAGAGATCTCTGTACTGTCCTGATATATTATATATATTATTAGGTCTCCTCCTTGTTATATATACAGTCCTGGGTATAAATAGATCATGGAGAGATCTCTGTACTGTCCTGATATATTATATATATTATTAGGTCTCCTCCTTGTTATATATACAGTCCTGGGTATAAATAGATCATGGAGAGATCTCTGTACTGTCCCCTGATATATTTATATATAACAAGGAGGTGACCTAATAACTATGTATACAGTCCTTGGTATAAATAGATCATGGAGAGATCTCTGTATTGTCTCGATATATTTATACATAGTTATTAGGTCTCCCCTAATCCTTCTTTTTTCTAAACTAAATAACCCTAATTCTGATAATCTTTCTGGGTACTGTAGTCCTCCCATTCCCCATATTACCCTGGTTGCCCGTCTTTGAACCCTCTCCAGCTCCACTATATCTTTCTTGTACACTGGTGCCCAGTACTGTACACAGTATTCTATGTGTGGTCTGACCAGTACTGTACACAGTATTCCATGTGCGGTCTGACCAGTACTGTGCACAGTATTCCATGTGCGGTCTGACCAGTACTGTGCACAGTATTCCATGTGTGGTCTGACCAGTACTGTGCACAGTATTCCATGTGCGGTCTGACCAGTACTGTGCACAGTATTCCATGTGCGGTCTGACCAGTACTGTACACAGTATTCTATGTGTGGTCTGACCAGTACTGTACACAGTATTCCATGTGTGGTCTGACCAGTACTGTGCACAGTATTCCATGTGTGGTCTGACCAGTACTGTGCACAGTATTCCATGTGCGGTCTGACCAGTACTGTGCACAGTATTCCATGTGCGGTCTGACCAGTACTGTGCACAGTATTCCATGTGCGGTCTGACCAGTACTGTGCACAGTATTCCATGTGCGGTCTGACCAGAACTGTGCACAGTATTCCATGTGGGGTCTGACCAGTACTGTGCACAGTATTCCATGTGCGGTCTGACCAGGAGTGAGGACCCTGATAAAAAAAAAAAGTTTTTTCCTGGAATACCCCTTTAATTCCTTTCGAACACAGCGGTGAAGCCATCTGGACCTGGTGATTTGTCGATTTTGCTTTTTTTGTATGCAGCACTGTACTTCTTCCTGGGTTAGACAGGTGACCTGTACTTCTTCCTGGGTTAGACAGGTGTCCTGTACTTCTTCCTGGGTTAGACAGGTGTCCTGTACTTTTTCCTTGGTTAGACAGGTGACCTGTACTTCTTCCTGGGTTAGACAGGTGACCTGTACTGGGGAGTTTACCTTATCACACTGTATTTCCCCTGGCATTTCATTTTCCTCGGTGAATACAGTGGAGAAGAATTTGTAAAATATATTAAGCTTTTTCCCGATCCCCGTTTATTATTTCCTCATTACATTTTTTTTTAAATGGCCAACACTTTCATTTTTAACCTTTTTGCTATTTATAAAGTTAAAAAACATTTTGGGGTTAGTTTTACTCTTTCTGTCTCTATTTTTGTGGCTTTTATCAGTTTTTTTTTTTTTTTTTTTTTTTTTTTTACATATTTTACTTTTTTCTCTCTTGTATGATGTCCACATGAGATGGTGAGGTAGACGCTCTGATAGGAATAGTGAGGTCCAGTGTGGCCTCCATCTTGTATGATGTCCACATGAGATGGTGAGGTAGACGCTCTGATAGGAATAGTGAGGTCCAGTGTGGCCTCCATCTTGTATGATGTCCACATGAGATGGTGAGGTAGACGCTCTGATAGGAATAGTGAGGTCCAGTGTGGCCTCCATCTTGTATGATGTCCACATGAGATGGTGAGGTAGATGCTCTGATAGGAATAGTGAGGTCCAGTGTGGCCTCCATCTTGTATGATGTCCACATGAGATGGTGAGGTAGACGCTCTGATAGGAATAGTGAGGTCCAGTGTGGCCTCCATCTTGTATGATGTCCACATGAGATGGTGAGGTAGACGCTCTGATAGGAATAGTGAGGTCCAGTGTGGCCTCCATCTTGTATGATGTCCACATGAGATGGTGAGGTAGACGCTCTGATAGGAATAGTGAGGTCCAGTGTGGCCTCCATCTTGTATGATGTCCACATGAGATGGTGAGGTAGATGCTCTGATAGGAATAGTGAGGTCCAGTGTGGCCTCCATCTTGTATGATGTCCACATGAGATGGTGAGGTAGACGCTCTGATAGGAATAGTGAGGTCCAGTGTGGCCTCCATCTTGTATGATGTCCACATGAGATGGTGAGGTAGACGCTCTGATAGGAATAGTGAGGTCCAGTGTGGCCTCCATCTTGTATGATGTCCACATGAGATGGTGAGGTAGACGCTCTGATAGGAATAGTGAGGTCCAGTGTGGCCTCCATCTTGTATGATGTCCACATGAGATGGTGAGGTAGATGCTCTGATAGGAATAGTGAGGTCCAGTGTGGCCTCCATCTTGTATGATGTCCACATGAGATGGTGAGGTAGACGCTCTGATAGGAATAGTGAGGTCCAGTGTGGCCTCCATCTTGTATGATGTCCACATGAGGTGGTGAGGTAGACGCTCTGATAGGAATAGTGAGGTCCAGTGTGGCCTCCATCTTGTATGATGATGTCCACGTGAGATGGTGAGGGAGGGGGGGCGGGGTATGAATAATGACGTCCCTGGTTTGGTTCTTTCAGATGAAGTTGCCTGTGTTGTGCCATCCGAGTGCCAGCGGATCTGTGGTGCGGAGATCGGGTGCTCAAACATCGCCTACCCAAAGCTGGTGGTGAAGCTGATGCCCCAAGGTGAGAATATCCGACCAGTCATGTCCTGTCATCCACAGAGAGATCCACAGTCTGGCCTCCTGGGGTCCTGTAGTAATTGTGAGACCCCCCTGACCCACAATCCTTCAGTCACCTCCCGACTAAGCATCAGGTGCTAAAGAGGGAGAGCGGAAAAAAAAATACTCCGCCCGTATTCACACCTGTAATATGGAGGAGGATTGTGTATTCTAGACACTAGGATGGGCCGACCACCAATCTAGAGAATCACGGAACAGATCACCAGGCAGGTCACTGAGCAGATCACCAGGCAGGTGCCTGAGCAGATCACCAGGCAGGTGCCTGAGCAGATCACCAGGCAGGTGCCTGAGCAGATCACCAGGCAGGTGCCTGAGCAGATCACCAGGCAGGTGCCTGAGCAGATCACCAGGCAGGTCACTGGACAGACAATAATATTTATTTATATAGCACCAACAGATTCCACAGCCACAATTCTGAGGTATAAATAAAGACAAATATCAGACATTACAATATTACACACTAAATAGTACTTCAGAAGTGAAGATCCTGATCACAAGAGATTACAGTCTATGAGGAGTGAGGATCCCGATCACAAGAGATTACAGTCTATGAGGATCCTGATCACAAGAGATTACAGTCTATGAGGAGTGAGGATCCTGATCACAAGAGATTACAGTCTATGAGGAGTGAGGATCCTGATCACAAGAGATTACAGTCTATGAGGAGTGAGGATCCTGATCACAAGAGATTACAGTCTATGAGGAGTGAGGGTCCCGATCACAAGAGATTACAGTCTATGAGGATCCTGATCACAAGAGATTACAGTCTATGGGGAGTGAGGGTCCTGATCACAAGAGATTACAGTCTATGAGGAGTGAGGATCCTGATCACAAGAGATTACAGTCTATGAGGAGTGAGGATCCTGATCACAAGAGATTACAGTCTATGAGGAGTGAGGGTCCTGATCACAAGAGATTAAAGTCTATGAGGATCCTGATCACAAGAGATTAAAGTCTATGAGGATCCTGATCACAAGAGATTACAGTCTATGAGGAGTGAGGATCCTGATCACAAGAGATTACAGTCTATGAGGAGTGAGGATCCTGATCACAAGAGATTACAGTCTATGAGGAGTGAGGGTCCTGATCACAAGAGATTAAAGTCTATGAGGATCCTGATCACAAGAGATTAAAGTCTATGAGGATCCTGATCACAAGAGATTACAGTCTATGAGGAGTGAGGATCCTGATCACAAGAGATTACAGTCTATGAGGAGTGTGGATCCTGATCACAAGAGATTACAGTCTATGAGGAGTGAGGACCCTGATCACAAGGGTCTACAGTCTATGAGGAGTGAGGGTCCTGATCACAAGAGATTACAGTCTATGAGGAGTGAGGATCCTGATCACAAGAGATTACAGTCTATGAGGAGTGAGGACCCTGATCACAAGAGATTACAGTCTATGAGGAGTGAGGACCCTGATCACAAGAGATTACAGTCTATGAGGAGTGAGGGTCCTGATCACAAGAGATTACAGTCAATGAGGAGTGAGGATCCTGATCACAAGAGATTACAGTCTATGAGGAGTGAGGGTCCTGATCACAAGAGATTACAGTCTATGAGGAGTGAGGGTCCTGATCACAAGAGATTACAGTATATGAGGAGTGAGGGTCCTGATCACAAGAGATTACAGTCAATGAGGAGTGAGGGTCCTGATCACAAGAGATTACAGTCTATGAGGAGTGAGGGTCCTGATCACATGTATGATGTGTATATGTGATGTGTATATGATGTATATATGGTGTATATGATGTATGATGTGTATATGATGTATGTGATGTGTATATGATGTATGTGATGTATATATGGTGTGTATGATGTATATATAATGTATATATGATGTATGTGATGTATATATGATGTATATGATGTGTATATGATGTATATGATGTATATGTGATGTGTATATGATGTATGTGATGTATATATGATGTATGTGATGTATATATGATGTATGTGATGTGTATATGATGTATGTGATGTATATATGATGTATGTGATGTGTATATGATGTATGTGATGTGTATATGATGTATGTGATGTATGATGTGTATATGATGTATGTGATGTGTATATGATGTGTATGTGATGTGTATGTGATGTGTATATGATGTATGTGATGTGTATATATGATGTGTATATGATGTATATGATGTATGTGATGTATGTGATGTGTATGTGATGTGTGATGTGTATGTGATGTATATATGATGTGTATATGATGTATGATGTGTATATGATGTATGTGATGTGTATGTGATGTGTATATGATGTATGTGATGTGTATATGATGTATGTGATGTGTATATGATGTATATGATGTATGTGATGTGTATATGATGTATGTGATGTATATATGATGTATGTGATGTGTATATGATGTATATGATGTATGTGATGTGTATGTGATGTATATATGATGTGTGTATGATTTATATATGATGTGTGTGTGATGTGTATGTGATGTATATATGATGTGTATGTGATGTATGTGATGTGTATGTGATGTGTGATGTGTATGTGATGTGTATATGATGTATGTGATGTGTGAGATGTATGTGATGTGTATATGATGTATGTGATGTGTATATGATGTATGTGATGTGTATATGATGTATATGATGTATGTGATGTGTATGTGATGTATATATGATGTGTGTATGATTTATATATGATGTGTGTGTGATGTGTATGTGATGTGTATATGATGTATGTGATGTGTATATGATGTGTATATGATGTATGTGATGTGTGTGTGATGTGTATATGATGTATGTGATGTGTATATGATGTATGTGATGTGTATATGATGTATGTGATGTGTATATGATGTGTATATGATGTATGTGATGTGTGTGTGATGTGTATATGATGTATATATGATGTATGTGATGTGTATATGATGTATGTGATGTGTATATGATGTATGTGATGTGTATGTGATGTGTATATGATGTATGTGATGTATATATGATGTATGTGATGTGATGTATATATATGATGTATATGATGTATGTGATGTGTATATGATTTATATATGATGTATGTGTGTGTGATGTGTATATGATGTGTATATGATGTGTATATGATGTGTGTGTGATGTATATATGATGTGTATATGATGTGTATATGATGTGTGTGTGATGTGTGTGTGATGTATATATGATGTGTATATGATGTGTGTGTGATGTGTGTGTGAGTGATGTGTGTGTGATGTATGTGATGTGTATATGATGTGTGTGTGATGTGTGTGTGATGTGTGTGTGATGTATGTGATGTGTATGTGATGTATATATGATGTGTGTATGATTTATATATGATGTATGTGTGATGTGTGTGTGATGTGTGTGATGTGTATGATTTATATATGATGTATGTGATGTGTATGTGATGTGTGTGTGATGTATATGTGATGTGTATATGTGATGTGTATGTGATGTGTGATGTGTATGTGATGTGTATGTGATGTGTATATGTGATGTGTATATGAAATGTGTATGTGATGTGTGTGTGATGTGTATATGATGTATGTGATGTGTATATGATTTATGTGATGTGTATATGTGATGTGTATATGTGATGTGTATGTGATGTATATATGATGTGTATATGATGTATGTGATGTGTATATGATGTGTATATGATGTATGTGATGTGTATATGTGATGTGTATATGATGTGTGTGTGATGTATATGTGATGTGTATATGTGATGTGTATGTGATGTGTATATGATGTATATGATGTATGTGATGTGTATGTGATGTGTATGTGATGTGTATGTGATGTGTATGTGATGTGTATATGATGTATGTGATGTGTGTGATGTGTATATGATGTATGTGATGTATGTGATGTGTATATGATGTATATATGATGTGTGTATGATTTATATATGATGTATGTGTGATGTGTATGTGATGTGTATATGATGTATATATGATGTGTGATGTGTGTGATGTGTATATGATGTATGTGATGTGTATGTGATGTATATATGATGTGTATATGATGTATGATGTGTATATGATGTATGTGATGTGTATATGTGATGTGTATGTGATGTGTATATGATGTATGTGATGTATATATGATGTATGTGATGTGTATATGATGTATGTGATGTGTATATGATGTGTATATGATGTATGTGATGTGTGTGTGATGTGTGTATGATTTATATATGATGTATGTGTGATGTGTGTGTGATGTGTATGTGATGTGTGTATGATGTGTATATGATGTATATATGATGTGTGATGTGTGTGATGTGTATGTGATGTATGTGATGTATGTGATGTGTATGTGATGTATATATGATATGTGTATGATTTATATATGATGTATGTGATGTGTATGTGATGTATATATGATATGTGTATGATTTATATATGATGTATGTGATGTGTATATGATGTGTGTGTGATGTATATATGATGTATGTGATGTGTATATGATGTATGTGATGTGTATATGTGATGTGTATATGATGTATATGATGTATGTGATGTGTATATGATGTATGTGATGTGTATATGTGATGTGTATATGATGTGTATGTGATGTTTATGATGTATGTGATGTGTATGTGATGTATATATGATATGTGTATGATTTATATATGATGTATGTGATGTGTATATGATGTGTGTGTGATGTATATATGATGTATGTGATGTGTATATGATGTATGTGATGTGTATATGATGTGTGTGTGATGTATATATGATGTATGTGATGTGTATATGATGTATGTGATGTGTATATGTGATGTGTATATGATGTATATGATGTATGTGATGTGTATATGATGTATGTGATGTGTATATGTGATGTGTATATGATGTGTATGTGATGTTTATGATGTATGTGATGTGTATGTGATGTATATATGATATGTGTATGATTTATATATGATGTATGTGATGTGTATATGATGTGTGTGTGATGTATATATGATGTATGTGATGTGTATATGATGTATGTGATGTGTATATGATGTGTGTGTGATGTATATATGATGTATGTGATGTGTATATGATGTATGTGATGTGTATATGTGATGTGTATATGATGTATATGATGTATGTGATGTGTATATGATGTATGTGATGTGTATATGTGATGTGTATATGATGTGTATGTGATGTTTATGATGTATGTGATGTGTATGTGATGTATATATGATGTGTGTATGATTTATATATGATGTGTGTGTGATGTGTATGTGATGTATATATGATGTATGATGTGTATATGATGTATGATGTGTATATGATGTATGTGATGTATATATGATGTATGTGATGTGTATGTGATGTGTATATGATGTATGTGATGTATATATGATGTGTGTATGTGATGTATATATGATGTGTATATGATGTATGACGTGTATATGATGTATATATGATGTGTATATGATGTATGATGACTGTCCGTATCCCCTCCCCCAGGTCTCCGTGGTCTGATGCTGGCGGTCATGCTTGCGGCCCTCATGAGCAGCCTGGCCTCCATCTTTAACAGCAGTGGGACTCTGTTCACCATGGACGTGTGGAGAAAACTGCGGCCGCGGGCGGAGGAGAAGGAGCTGCTCCTGGTGGGACGGTCAGTGACTAATTCTCAGAAGATGTTCTAAGCCCCGCCCCCGCTCATAGTTCATGTCTCCTCAGGGTGTGGACCGTCTGTCTCGTGGCCTTCAGCATCGCGTGGATCCCTGTGGTCCAGGCCGCACAAGGAGGTCAGCTCTTCGACTACATCCAGTCTGTGGCCAGTTTCCTGGCTCCGCCCATCGCTGCCGTCTTCTTCCTGGCGCTATTTGTGAAAAGGGTCAATGAACCGGTAAGATGGCGTCAGATGAGTCACGACCAGGACTATACACAACATCATGTGCATATGATCCGTCCCTCTTCCTGTCAGTGACCCCAGGCTGACCTCATGTAGTCAGCCATCAAGGATCGAGTCCCATCCAATACTGCCCCCTGTGGTCTCCTCTAGTAACTGTAACCTCTCCAATTCTGCCCCCTGTGGTCTCCTCTAGTAACTGTGACCTCTCCAATGCTGCCCCCTGTGGTCTCCAGTGTAGTCTGGGTATTACAGTGTAATTCTTATATATTTGCCCTGTTTCCTCCTTTAGGGGGCGTTCTGGGGTCTGGTCGGGGGGCTGGTGCTGGGTCTCTGCCGTATGGTGCCAGAATTTGTCTTTGGTTCTGGAAGCTGTTCGGCCCCCGGCTCCTGCCCGGCTGTGATCTGCGGGGTCCACTACCTCTACTTCGCCATCATCCTCTTCTGTTCTACCATCACCATCATCCTGGGAGTGTCTCTGTGCACCCCCCCAATCCCACAATCACAGGTGAGGGTCCGGATAAGATGGGGGGGGGGGGGGCCTCTGTATGTGTATATAGTTTAAGTGGGGGGGGGGGCTCTGTATGTGAATATAGTATAAGGGGGGGGGGCTCTGTATGTGTATATAGATATATACAATGGGGATCACAAGTTTGGGCCCCCCAGGTATAAATGTGTATTAATGTGCATAAAGAAGCCAAAGAAAGATGGAAAAATCAGATTACAGATTAGACATTCTTATAATATGTCACCAAAAGTTACATTTTATTTCCATCATTTACACTTTCAAAATAACAGAAAACAAAAAAATGGCGCCTGCAAAAGTTTGTGCACCCTGAAGAGTTAATATCTTGTACTGCCCCCTTTGGCAAGTTATTAACATTTGACCGCTAAGCGGTCACTAAGACCCTAAATTTCCCACCCAATATAAAACTTAACGTTTAATGAGCCAAGATTAAAATAACCTCACACATATTGATCCATAGTGCATTGATTGGCATGACACTGCATGCTATAGTAAGTGAAATGAAAAGATAGATTGTGGCTGCAGTCCACAATCTATAGTGTGAGACAATTAAAAATCTAACACATTGCCCGCCCGCCCGACGTTTCGCCACAGGCTGTGGCTTTATCAAGGGCTAAGAGGCAAATGGCGTGCAAACAAGCCTTGCAGGGGTTTAAATAACCTCCTGTCTCTAACGTCATTAGAACATGTCACTTCCTGTACTAACATGACATCTCATTGGTTACAATAACATGCAGACTAATGATTGATCGCTTCCTGGCCAATGAAATTTAGACCAGGATGCATCCTGCTATATTCATTTGATTGACAGCACCCTTGACCAACCAGCAGAGTCCATTCATACTTCTAAACTCCTCATTGGTGCCGGAAGCTGTCCACGTATGTGCGCCATTAGTCCTGCGCTAACTGATAGAGTATCCCTTATTAGAGCAAAAACTTAAAAAACATCTGGACAGTTTTTTAAGTGATATTAAAGAAAGGAAACATAGAAAATACGTACGAGACAAAAGGGATTTTGAAACAGGACAGATTTATCTAAAATCACAACAACAAGATTTTCAGGGTAACAGGTATACAGATATTTCTGATTCTGAATACTCAGGTACTGAGGATAGTGCTAACGTCCAGAGTGGCCCTAAGAGGTTTCACCCTAGATTGAGATCTAGGAGCAATAAGAGACGTCAACCTTATAGGAAAAATACTGGTACTTTTAAATCTGAGAATACCCCTAAACCACAAGGCCATTCACAACCATGCCCACCTTATACTACTCAAGGAGGTGGTCATCCCTCCATGCACTCACATGGATTATTATCCTCTGTTATACCCAATCCTGCAGAGGTACAAATGACCCCAATGATGCCTGGTCCTATAGCAACAACAGCTGCCCCACGGGCACCTGGCATCCCAACGATTACCCATATGGGAGGATTACCACAGAATCCCCCTCATCCTTTTTTAGAACCAGGGGTCCAATTGAGGGATCGCGACAAATGGGGATACAATCCAATTCCCAGACAATAACTGATGCTACCAGCGACCAATTGCAAATTTGTAACCTGTCATCCCTAGTTTTGAATGAACATCATTTGTCCGTATTACAAAAGGGGTTATCATTTACCCCTACACCACCTTGTAACATTTTCACTTGGACTAAAGATATAAATTTATTTGGCAGAAAGCTCGCTCTACACAAATTTCACAAAAACCTTGCTACTAATCCTGCTGTGAACAGACAACAAGATCAGCAAGTTGTTACTATGCTAGAACAGCTAGAAGAAGAAAGTGAGACAGGAATTGTCTCAGTTGAAGCTCCCTTCTCTAATCTTAAACCCAAGTCAAGTTTCACACCATCCTTGTCACAATACTCTAATATTGATACCTTCGTTAAGATGGTTACACATGAGATCAGTTCCCTAAGGTCAAGGACTCCCCATATTCCATCTAACTTATCTACGGAAGAAATCCGAGCACTTGATGAAATACAACAAAATAATGAGATTGTCTGCAAACCTTATGACAAAGGAGGAAACATCGTCCTGATGGATAAAAGTTATTATAAAGCTATGGTGATGAGATTGTTGAATGATAAAGATACTTATCGTAAACTTGACCATAACCCACTTCAGGAGTTCAATCAGAATTTACGTACAATTTTACAAGAGGCAAGAACAGACCAATTGATAACAGAAGAAGAATTCAAATATCTCTTTAATCCATCGCCAACAATAGCCACTTTCTACGCTCTTCCCAAGGTGCACAAACGGTGTTCCCCTATCCCTGGCAGACCCATTGTTTCAGGGTGTGATAATATCACACAAAACATTAGTCACTATGTAGACCAGTTCTTGACCCCCTTTGTTTCCTCCCTTCCGTCCTTTATTAAGGATACCAAGGATACTGTGAAGAAATTACAGGAGATCACATTCCCTCCAGGTACTCTCATAGCTAGTTTGGATGTGGAATCTCTCTACACAAACATCCAACATGAACAGGGACTTAATGCTGTACAACATTTCCTAACTACTAAAGGTCTTCAGTACACAGCACACAATAAATTTGTTTTGACTCTATTACGTTTTCTACTTACTCACAATTTTTTCCTTTTTGATAGACACTTATTTTCAGTTGAAGGGCACTGCTATGGGCACTCCTTGTGCACCGAATTATTCTAATTTATTCTTAGGGTGGTGGGAAGACACTCACGTTTTCTCTGACACTTTTCAAGAATTTAATTCTCACATTTTATTTTGGGGTCGTTATATAGATGATATATTGATTTTTTGGGACAGCACTACACAATTATTCCAATCCTTCGTTCAAGCACTTAACACTAATCATATTAATATGCACTTTACTTCTGAAATTCACGATAAATTTCTTCACTTTCTTGACCTCACTATCACCATCGATTCACTTGGTCACATTCACACTTCTATATATCGTAAACCCACGTCAACCAATAGTTTTCTTAATTGGAAGAGTTATCACCCTGTACCATTGAAGAGAGGTATCCCAATCAGTCAATATCTACGAGCCAAAAGGAATTGCTCTGATCCTCTTAAATTTCAAGAAGAATGTGATCTCCTGTATAGACGCTTCACCAATAGAGGTTATCCCAAGAAAGTCCTCCATAAGGCTTTTGCCAGAGCTAGGGCTACTCCAAGATCTGAATTATTACGTGATCACAATTTGGCTAAAGACAATAGTGGCCAAAAGATCATTAGGTGTATCAGAACTTTTGATCAACACAATCAAAAAATCATGAATATACTTAAGAAATATTGGTCTATATTACAGGTGGACAATGACCTTAGGGAGGTGATCTCTACTCACCCCTCTATAACTTATCGTAGAGGACCTAACATTCAAAACCAAATAGTTAGGAGTTTTTATGCAGAGGAGTCTGCATCCAGTTGGTTGAAATCATCAATCCAAGGATCACATCCATGTGGACGGTGCAATTTTTGTAAATACATGCCACGTACAAAAGAATTCTCTAATCCGATTGATAATCGGAAATACCAAATTAGGGACTTCATTACCTGTCAGACGATGGGGGTAGTGTACTTAGCCACATGCAACTGTCCTAAAGTCTGTGTAGGAAAGACAGTCCAACAATTGCGTAGGCGCATTTCAAAACATATAAGTACTATTAATACCTATCAAGATACGCCAATTGCTAGGCATATGAGGATTGTACACAATGCTCCCTTTGAATTACGTTTCTGTGGCATTACTCAGTGTAAACTGGGTCCGAGACGTGGCAATCTTAACACCAGACTGCTTCAAGAAGAAGCCCGATGGATTTGGAGATTAAAATCCCAAAGTCCAAATGGACTGAATGAAGGCTTCACCTATGCAGCCTTCTTGTAGGACAGGAATCACTTATTACAATTGATACTATATAGAAGAGCCGTTATGAGCCTTTTACTAATAATTACACTCATGATTAACTTCCGTTGATGATATGAATTAATTATGACTATACCCATGCACAACAAGATGAGTATTAGCTCCCTTTTTACTATTGATTACACGATCTCAGCGGTATTATGAATAATACTCCCTTGACTTGATGTTATACCATCGTTGCTAGGTTAGTTGCCCCATATCGCCAGATAGTAACTTACTTAGTGTTCTCGAATTAGTTTAGTGTATTTCTGCTGCGCAGTCGTGTGTTCACATTGAGTGGTTGTATTGTGTATTACAGTTTCTATAACAATAGCCATGTGTTAACCATATGCAATAAAATCGGCTAAGTGCCGGCGCATATGTCTGTCGCGCAGCTTCCTGACAGTGGCTGTATATGACTAAGTACTCGCGCACGTTCCTTTGCGCATCCGCACTGCGCATGCGTCCATACCGGAGGTTCGGGAATCTATCAGTTAGCGCAGGACTAATGGCGCACATACGTGGACAGCTTCCGGCACCAATGAGGAGTTTAGAAGTATGAATGGACTCTGCTGGTTGGTCAAGGGTGCTGTCAATCAAATGAATATAGCAGGATGCATCCTGGTCTAAATTTCATTGGCCAGGAAGCGATCAATCAATAGTCTGCACGGGATTGTGACCAATGAGATGTCATGATAATACAGGAAGTGACATGTTTCAATGATGTCAGAGACAGGAGGTTATTTAAACCCCTGCAAGGCTTGTTTGCACGCCATTTGCCTCTTAGCCCTTGATAAAGCCACAGCCTGTGGCGAAACGTCGGGCAGGCGGGCAATGTGTTAGATTTTTAATTGTCTCACACTATAGATTGTGGACTGCAGCCACAATCTATCTTTTCATTTCACTTACTATAGCATGCAGTGTCATGCCAATCAATGCACTATGGATCAATATGTGTGAGGTTATTTTAATCTTGGCTCATTAAACGTTAAGTTTTATATTGGGTGGGAAATTTAGGGTCTTAGTGACCGCTTAGTGGTCAAATGTTAATAATATTGGATTTACCCTCCACTCATAGGTCCCCCTTGTTGCACCCTTTGGCAAGTATCACAGCTTGTAAACGCTTTTTGTAGTAGCCGAGAGTCTTTCAATTCTTGTTTGAGGTATCTTTGCCCATTCTTCCTTACAAAAGTCTTCCAGTTCTTTGAGATTTCTGGGCTGTCTGTCACGCACTGCTCTTTTAAGTTCTATCCATAGATTTTCAATTATGTTGAGGTCAGGAGATTGTGAAGGCCATGGCAAAACCTTCAGTTTACGCCTCTTGATGTAATCCCCCGTGGATTTCGAGGTGTGTTTAGGATCATTATCCATTTGTAGAAGCCATCCTCTCTTTAACTTCAGCTTTATCACAGATGACATCAAGTTAGCATCCAAAATTTGCTGAAATTTTATTGAATCCATTTTTCCTTCTACTCGCGAGATGTTCCTTGTGCCACTGGCTGCAATACAACCCCAAAGCATGATTGATCCACCCCCATGCTTAACAATTGGACAGAGGTTCTTTTCATTAAATTCTGTTCCCCTTCTTATCCAAACGTACCTTTGCTCATTCCGGCCAAAAAGTTCCATTTTAACCTCATCGGTCCACAGAACTTGTTTCCAAAATGCATCAGGCTTGTCTATATGTTCATTTGCAAAGTTCAATCACTGATTTTTGTGGTGAGGACGTAGAAGAGGTTTTCTTCTGATGACTCTTCCATGAAGACCATATTTGTACAAGTATCTCTTTATAGTGGAGCAGTGTACCACATCTCTAGTGTCTGCCAGATCTTTCTGGAGGGATTGTGCAGTCAAACGTGGGTTTTGAATCGTTTTTCTCACAATCCTGCAAGCTGTTCTGTCTGATATTTTTCTTGGTCTTCCAGATCTTGCTTTAACTTCCACTGTTCCTGATGACTGCCATTTCTTAATTACATTCCGAACAGAGGATATTGACATCTGAAAACGTTTTGCTATCTTCTTCTAGCCTTCTCCAGCTTTGTGAGCGTCAACTATTTTCAGTTTCAGATTTCTAGACAACTGCTTAGAAGAACCCATGGTGCTGATTGTTGGGGCAAGGTCAGATGAGTCTGGGCTCAGGACTCAGCTCTGTAAAGGGGGCAGTGCATGCTATAAATTCGGCAGGGTGCACAAACTTTTGATCCCCACTGTAAGGGGGGTACTCTGTATGTGTGTATATAGTGTATAAAGGGGGAGCACTCCGGACAGGTGTCAAAGTGAGACCCCGCACTCTGTGAATATCACCTATCTTCTCTCACAGCTCCAGCGTTTGGTGTTCAGTCTCCGGCACAGTCAGGAGCCGCGGGAGGAGACGGCGACTTCAGGTAAGAGGCGCCATCACCCTGTCTGTGCAGAACATACCGTCTGCTCAGTAACGGGGCCCCTTCTGTCCAGGGCCAAGAAAAAATATATATATTTTTTAACAACTGTAACTCACCTAAATCTGCTGAGACGCTCACGTGTTTGGGTGGTGAAGGGTTGATAAACATCTTCTGTGGTCAGGGCCTCAGGTCAGTGTAATATTAGGAGACCCCCGCACTGAACCCAATGGGGGCATCCACTCCTGAAATGCTCATGATACTGGGGCTCCACCTGCATGTACCTGCCCTCCCTCTAGAACCCCCACTTTCACCAGCCCCACCCACCACCAGCCCCACCCCCAGCACCACCAGCCCCACCCCCAGCACCCACAGCCCCACCACCACCCACAGCCCCACCACTCAGGGGATTTTTGTTACTCTGTAATAGGTTTTATTTTCTGACGCTTCTTCTCCCCTCAGGACTGAGTGACTTTGATCCCGAGGAGAAAGTGGCCCCGGCCCTCCCCAACATCCAGGAAGACCCCCGACAGGTGCGGCTGGTGAACGTCCACGCCCTGATCATGATGAGCGCCGCCATCTTCCTCTGGGCTTATTACGCTTGACCATCTCTCTGTAACTTTAATAAACTTGTCCCATAATCCTCTGGTGTCTACATAACCTGGTCCTCCGGGGGCCCCTCGCTGTCTGTCAGGCTGGGGACCCGCAGCTGCAGTTTACGGAGAGTCCTCATGAAGTGTTTGGGGGGAGAGCAGCGCAGCACTATGGGGTCTCCCCCATCAGAGGGCGGCAGCACGATCTGGGCGGCATGAAGATGGAGCAGAAGGGAGCGAGTCTGAGGGCCCAACAGGGCCAGAGCACGGAGAAGATGGGGCGGCAGCTTCTGCAGGGAGGGAGGCGGGGTTAGGGCCATCACATGACCATGAACTCACAGGGGGCACATACTTATACAGCCATTACCTGCGGAGCCAGGCGACCCCAGTGCGAATACTTGTGGTCTCCAAGAACCGGACAGTTCAACGCGAGGGCGAGATGGGCCCGCAACTGGTGCTTCACTCCTACAGAGACAGATAGAGAGGGTCAGAGACAGGCTGAGCCCCTCTCTCTTCCCCCCCCCCTGTCAGCGGCTGAGCCCCGATCTACCTGTCAGTGGATGTAGCTCCAGTAGTGCCGCCCCCGATGAGGTCCCCAGCGTCCTATACCGTGTGACCGCCTCATGTGCCGAACTGCTGACCCGACATCGCTGCACCGAACCGTCCAAAGAGACGCGGAACCGAGGACACAGAGACATCTGAGGAGAGGGCAGAGCTGTCACACACAGGAGGGGGCAGAGCCGACACACACACACACACACACACACACACACACACAGGAGGGGGCAGAGCCGACACACACACACACACACACACACACACACAGGAGGGGGCAGAGCCGACACACACACACACACACACACACACACACACACACAGGAGGGGGCAGAGCCGACACACACACAGGAGGGGGCAGAGCCGACACACACACAGGAGGGGGCAGAGCCGACACACACACACACACACACACACAGGAGGGGGCAGAGCCGACACACACACACAGGAGGGGGCAGAGCCGACACACACACACACACACACAGGAGGGGGCAGAGCCGACACACACACACACACACACACACACACAGGAGGGGGCAGAGCCGACACACACACACACACACAGGAGGGGGCAGAGCCGACACACACACACACACACACACAGGAGGGGGCAGAGCCGACACACACACACACACACAGGAGAGGGCAGAGCCATCCCACACACACACAGGAGAGGCAGAGCCGACACACACACACACACAGGAGGGGGCAGAGCCGACACACACACACACACACACACACACACACACACACACACACACAGGAGGGGGCAGAGCCGACACACACACACACACGAGGGGGCAGAGCCGACACACACACACACACACGAGGGGGCAGAGCCGACACACACACACACACACGAGGGGGCAGAGCCGACACACACACACACACGAGGGGGCAGAGCCGACACACACACACACACGAGGGGGCAGAGCCGACACACACACACACAGGAGGGGGCAGAGCCGACACACACACACACAGGAGGGGGCAGAGCCGACACACACACACACAGGAGGGGGCAGAGCCGACACACACACACACACAGGAGGGGGCAGAGCCGACACACACACACACACAGGAGGGGGCAGAGCCGACACACACACACACACACACAGGAGGGGGCAGAGCCGACACACACACACACACACACACAGGAGGGGGCAGAGCCGACACACACACAGGAGGGGGCAGAGCAGACACACACAGGAGGGGGCAGAGCCGACACACACAGGAGGGGGCAGAGCCGACACACACACACGAGGGGGCAGAGCCGACACACACACACACACACACACACACACACACACACACACACAGGAGGGGGCAGAGCCGACACACACACACACACACACACACACACACACACAGGAGGGGGCAGAGCCGACACACACAGGAGGGGGCAGAGCCGACACACACACACACACACAGGAGGGGGCAGAGCCAACACACACACACACAGGAGGGGGCAGAGCCGACACACACACACACACACACACACACACAGGAGGGGGCAGAGCCGACACACACACAGGAGGGGGCAGAGCCGACACACACACAGGAGGGGGCAGAGCCGACACACACACAGGAGGGGGCAGAGCCGACACACACACACACACAGGAGGGGGCAGAGCCGACACACACACACACACACACAGGAGGGGGCAGAGCCGACACACACACACACACACACAGGAGAGGGCAGAGCCGACACACACACACACACACACACACACACACAGGAGGGGGCAGAGCCGACACACACACACACACACAGGAGGGGGCAGAGCCGACACACACACACACACACAGGAGGGGGCAGAGCCGACACACACACACACACACACACACAGGAGGGGGCAGAGCCGACACACACACACACACACACAGGAGGGGGCAGAGCCGACACACACACACACACACACAGGAGGGGGCAGAGCCGACACACACACACACACAGGAGGGGGCAGAGCCGACACACACACACACACACACACACAGGAGGGGGCAGAGCCGACACACACACACAGGAGGGGGCAGAGCCGACACACACACACACACACAGGAGGGGGCAGAGCCGACACACACACACACACACACACACACACAGGAGAAGGCAGAGCCGTCACACACACACACACACACACACGAGGGCAGAGCCGTCACACACACACACACACACACACGAGAGGGCAGAGCCGTCACACACACAGGAGAGGGCAGAGCAGTCACACACACAGGAGAGGGCAGAGCAGTCACACACACACACACACACACACACGAGAGAGGGCAGAGCCGTCACACACACACATACATACAGGAGAAGGCAGAGCAGTCACACACACACACACACACACACACAGGAGGGGGCAGGGCAGAGCCGACACACACACACAGGAGGGGGCAGAGCCGACACACACACACAGGAGGGGGCAGAGCCGACACACACACACAGGAGGGGGCAGAGCCGACACACACACACAGGAGGGGGCAGAGCCGACACACACACACAGGAGGGGGCAGAGCCGACACACACACACAGGAGGGGGCAGAGCCGACACACACACACACAGGAGGGGGCAGAGCCGACACACACACACAGGAGGGGGCAGAGCCGACACACACAGGAGGGGGCAGAGCCGACACACACAGGAGGGGGGAGAGCCGACACACACAGGAGGGGGCAGAGCCGACACACACAGGAGGGGGCAGAGCCGACACACACAGGAGGGGGCAGAGCCGACACACACAGGAGGGGGCAGAGCCAACACACACAGGAGGGGGCAGAGCCAACACACACACACACACACACACGAGGGGGCAGAGCCAACACACACACACGCACACACAAAGGAGGGGGCAGAGCCGACACACACAAAGGAGGGGGCAGAGCCGACACACACACACACAGGAGGGGGCAGAGCCGACACACACACACACACACACACACACACACACACAGGAGGGGGCAGAGCTGACACACACACACACAGGAGGGGGCAGAGCCGACACACACACACACACACACAGGAGGGGGCAGAGCCGACACACACACACACACACAGGAGGGGGCAGAGCCGACACACACACAGGAGGGGGCAGAGCCGACACACACACACACACACACACACACACAGGAGGGGGCAGGGCAGAGCCGTCACACACACATGAGAGGGCAGAGCAGAGACAAACACACACAGGAGGGGGCAGAGCCGACACACACACACACACACAGGAGGGGGCAGAGCCGACACACACACACACAGGAGGGGGCAGAGCCGACACACACACACACAGGAGGGGGCAGAGCCGACACACACACACACACAGGAGGGGGCAGAGCCGACACACACAGGAGGGGGCAGAGCCGACACACACACACACACACAGGAGGGGGCAGAGCCGACACACACAGGAAGGGGCAGGGCCGACACACACACACACACACACACAGGGGGGGGGCAGAGTCGACACACACACACAGGAGGGGGCAGAGCCGACACACACACACACACACAGGAGGGGGCAGAGCCGACACACACAGGAGGGGGCAGAGCCGACACACACACACACACACACACACACACACACAGGAGGGGGCAGAGCCGACACACACACACAGGAGGGGGCAGAGCCGACACACACAGGAGGGGGCAGAGCCGACACACACAGGAGGGGGCAGAGCCGACACACACAGGAGGGGGCAGAGCCGACACACACGAGGGGGCAGAGCCGACACACACACACACACACACACACAGGAGGGGGCAGAGCCGACACACACACACACACACACACACACACAGGAGGGGGCAGAGCCGACACACACACACACACAGGAGGGGGCAGAGCCGACACACACACACACACACACACAGGAGGGGGCAGGGCAGAGCCGTCACACACACAGGAGAGGGTAGAGCCGTCACACACACAGGAGTGGGCAGAGCCGTCACACACACAGGAGAGGGCAGAGCCGTCACACACACAGGAGAGGGCAGAGCCGTCACACACACAGGAGAGGGCAGAGCCGTCACACACACAGGAGAGGGCAGAGCCGTCACACACACAGGAGAGGGCAGAGCCGTCACACACACACACACAGGAGAGGGCAGAGCCGACACACACACACAGGAGAGGGCAGAGCCGACACACACACACACAGGAGGGGGCAGAGCCGACACACACACACACACACACAGGAGAAGGCAGAGCCGTCACACACACACACACAGGAGAAGGCAGAGCCGTCACACACACACACACACACACACACGAGGGCAGAGCCGTCACACACACACACACACACACACGAGAGGGCAGAGCCGTCACACACACAGGAGAGGGCAGAGCAGTCACACACACAGGAGAGGGCAGAGCAGTCACACACACACACACACACACACGAGAGAGGGCAGAGCCGTCACACACACACATACATACAGGAGAAGGCAGAGCAGTCACACACACACACACACACACACACACAGGAGAGGGCAGAGCCGTCACACACACACACACACACACACAGGAGAGGGCAGAGCCGTCACACACACACACACACACACACACAGGAGAGGGCAGAGCAGACACACACACACAGGAGAGGGCAGAGCCGACACACACACACACAGGAGAGGGCAGAGCAGACACACACACACACACACACAGGAGGGGGCAGAGCAGACACACACACACACAGGAGGGGGCAGAGCCGACACACACACACACACACAGGAGGGGGCAGAGCCGTCACACACACACACACACACACACACAGGAGAGGGCAGAGCCGTCACACACACACACACACACACACACAGGAGAGGGCAGAGCCGTCACACACACACACACACAGGAGAGGGCAGAGCCGTCACACACACACACAGGAGAGGGCAGAGCCGTCACACACACACACACACACACAGGAGAGGGCAGAGCCGTCACACACACACACACACACAGGAGAGGGCAGAGCCGTCACACACACACACACAGGAGAGGGCAGAGCCGTCACACACACACACACAGGAGAGGGCAGAGCCGTCACACACACACACACACACGAGAGGGCAGAGCCGTCACACACACACACACAGGAGAGGGCAGAGCCGTCACACACACAGGAGAGGGCAGAGCCAACACACACACACACACAGGAGAGGGCAGAGCCGACACACACACACACACACACACACACACACACACAGGAGAGGGCAGAGCCGTCACACACACACACAGGAGAGGGCAGAGCAGACACACACACACACACACACACACACACACACACACACAGGAGGGGGCAGAGCCATCACACACACACACACACACACACACAGGAGAGGGCAGAGCCATCACACACACACACACACAGGAGAGGGCAGAGCCGTCACACACACACACACAGGAGAGGGCAGAGCCGTCACACACACACACAGGAGAGGGCAGAGCCAACACACACACACAGGAGAGGGCAGAGCCAACACACACACACACACACACAGGAGAGGGCAGAGCCGACACACACACACAGGAGAGGGCAGAGCCGACACACACACACACACACACACACACACACACACACGAGAGGGCAGAGCCGTCACACACACACACAGGAGAGGGCAGAGCCGACACACACACACACACACACACACACACACACACAGGAGAGGGCAGAGCCGTCACACACACACACAGGAGAGGGCAGAGCCAACACACACACACACAGGAGAGGGCAGAGCCAACACACACACACACACACAGGAGAGGGCAGAGCCGACACACACACACACACACACACACACACACACACACAGGAGAGGGCAGAGCCGTCACACACACACACAGGAGAGGGCAGAGCCGACACACACACACACACAGGAGGGGGCAGAGCCGTCACACACACACACACAGGAGAGGGCAGAGCCGTCACACACACACACACACACACACACAGCACCTTATAATGTCTCTGCGGTCCGGACGTTTCTCTCTCCATGATCGGAATATCCACAATACCCTCCAGTGGGGCCGGGACCCCCAGACAGACGGCCCTGCAACCAGAGAGTTATGTCATTCAAGGGGGTGGAGCTGTCAGGACCTTTAGGGATGACAGACGGGGGCGGGGCTATCACAGCCTTTTTGGAATGACAGGGGGCGGGACTGTTAAGGCCTTTAGGGGCGGGGCTCACCAGTACACCCTGTGGACCCTGCGCTCTCGCATTAGTCTCTGTATGCGCTCCGCGGCCTCGTGGCTTCGCGCAAGAAGTAATGCCCCACTGGTGTCCTTGTCCAGGCGGTGGCACACCCGCAGAGGCTCCTCCCCTCTTCCAAACAGCTTCTGTGACAGCGTCGGGAGCAGTGAGGTAACACTATGGCGCACGGAGGGGCCACCTGAGGGCGACAAGAGAGAGACTGGTACTGGGGGGTCAGTATGCACCTTGTGTGGGGAGGCCGGGGGCTGGGCAGGGATTTAGGGTCTCACTTACCGTGTATGGGCAGGGATCAGGGGGGTCTCACTTACCGTATGTAGGGAGAGATCGGGGGGGGGGGTCTCACTTACCGTGTGTAGGGAGGGATCGGGGGAGGGGCAGGGATCAGGGGTCTCACTTACTGTATGTAGGGAGAGATCGGGGTCTCACTTACCGTGTTTGGGCAGGGATCAGGGGTCTCACTGTATGTAGCGAGAGATCGGGGGGCGTCTCGCTTACCGTGCGTGGGCAGGGATCAGGGGTCTCACTTACCGTGTGTGGGCAGGGATCAGGGGTCTCACTTACCGTGTGTGGGAAGGGATAGGGGGAGGGGCAGAGATCGGGGGGGTCTCACTTACCGTGTGTGGGAAGGGATAGGGGGAGGGGCAGGGATCAGGGGTCTCACTTACCGTGTGTGGGCAGGGATCAGGGGTCTCACTTACTGTGTGTGGGCAGGGATCAGGGGTCTCACTTACCGTGTGTGGGCAGGGATCAGGGGTCTCACTTACCGTGTGTGGGCAGGGATCAGGGGTCTCACTTACCGTGTGTGGGAAGGGATAGGGGGAGGGGCAGGGATCAGGGGTCTCACTTACCGTGTGTGGGGAGGGATAGGGGGGGGGAGGGGCAGGGATCAGGGGTCTCACTTACCGTGTGTGGGCAGGGATCAGGGGTCTCACTTACTGTATGTAGGGAGAGATCGGGGGGGGGTCTCACTTACCGTGTGTGGGAAGGCATAGGGGGAGGGGCAGGGATCAGGGGTCTCCCTTACCGTGTGTGGGGAGGGATGGGGGAGGGGCAGGGATCAGGGGTCTCACTTACCGTGTGTGGGGAGGGATAGGGGGGGGGGGGTCTCACTTACCGTATGTAGGGAGAGATCGGGGGGGGGGTCTCACTTACCGTGTGTAGGGAGGGATCGGGGGAGGGGCAGGGATCAGGGGTCTCACTTACTGTATGTAGGGAGAGATCGGGGTCTCACTTACCGTGTTTGGGCAGGGATCAGGGGTCTCACTGTATGTAGCGAGAGATCGGGGGGCGTCTCGCTTACCGTGTGTGGGCAGGGATCAGGGGTCTCACTTACCGTGTGTGGGAAGGGATAGGGGGAGGGGCAGGGATCAGGGGTCTCACTTACCGTGTGTGGGGAGGGATAGGGGGGGGGAGGGGCAGGGATCAGGGGTCTCACTTACCGTGTGTGGGCAGGGATCAGGGGTCTCACTTACTGTATGTAGGGAGAGATCGGGGGGGGGTCTCACTTACCGTGTGTGGGAAGGCATAGGGGGAGGGGCAGGGATCAGGGGTCTCCCTTACCGTGTGTGGGGAGGGATGGGGGAGGGGCAGGGATCAGGGGTCTCACTTACCGTGTGTGGGGAGGGATAGGGGGGGGGGTCTCACTTACCGTATGTAGGGAGAGATCGGGGGGGGGGTCTCACTTACCGTGTGTAGGGAGGGATCGGGGGAGGGGCAGGGATCAGGGGTCTCACTTACTGTATGTAGGGAGAGATCGGGGTCTCACTTACCGTGTTTGGGCAGGGATCAGGGGTCTCACTGTATGTAGCGAGAGATCGGGGGGCGTCTCGCTTACCGTGTGTGGGCAGGGATCAGGGGTCTCACTTACCGTGTGTGGGAAGGGATAGGGGGAGGGGCAGAGATCGGGGGGGTCTCACTTACCGTGTGTGGGAAGGGATAGGGGGAGGGGCAGGGATCAGGGGTCTCACTTACCGTGTGTGGGCAGGGATCAGGGGTCTCACTTACTGTGTGTGGGCAGGGATCAGGGGTCTCACTTACCGTGTGTGGGCAGGGATCAGGGGTCTCACTTACCGTGTGTGGGCAGGGATCAGGGGTCTCACTTACTGTATGTAGGGAGAGATCGGGGGGGGTCTCACTTACCGTGTGTGGGAAGGCATAGGGGGAGGGGCAGGGATCAGGGGTCTCCCTTACCGTGTGTGGGGAGGGATGGGGGAGGGGCAGGGATCAGGGGTCTCACTTACCGTGTGTGGGGAGGGATAGGGGGAGGGGCAGGGATCAGGGGTCTCACTTACCGTGTGTGGGGAGGGATAGGGGGAGGGGCAGGGATCAGGGGTCTCACTTACCGTGTGGGGGGAGGGATAGGGGGAGGGGCAGGGATCAGGGGTCTCACTTACCGTGTGGGGGGAGGGATAGGGGGAGGGGCAGGGATCAGGGGTCTCACTTACCGTGTGTGGGGAGGCCTGGGGGTTTATTGATGAGAACAAGATCTGAATCCGGGCGAACAACCCAACTGCGCAAATCCTGGAGCACAAGAGGAGGAGGCGGAGCCTAAGAGGAACATGAGACACATTAAGATCTGCATAACTCCTCCCACATACTTGTAGGGGTAATTATTTTAAATAATTCATTTATGAATTATTTTAAAAAATATATAATTTTGACCATATTATGACCGTCATGAAAACTAACAATTCACCAGATATGAGGTCGATGATGTAGAAGGGAGGAGGAGCCTTCACAAGTCATTACCGATGATCTGGACAAATGATTATAAAGAGACCAGAATATAATCTTATCGTCTCTCTCATATTCTTTATAGAAGTCATTGTGTGGGAAAGGGTTAATGTATCATTGATTAAACGTCAGGATGTTACCAGCATAACCCAACGTTTATAGAAGTCATTCCGTTAACGCGGTAATGTGCGGCATCGCATGGGTTAACAGGCAGAAGTTCCGCTGTTACCGGCAGGAGACAAGTTCCGCAACACAACCCAGGAACATCTGTGAATGGTCCCGATCAGCGATCACTGATTCACCACTTCAGTCAGATGACACAGGGACCAAAGCTCAGATCCCCCGCCCCTAGGAGTCCGGGCAGAGCGGGGGAAGAGGACCCTGAGAGCTGCAGGAGGGGGGACGGACATACCTGAGGACCGGCGACAGGCAAGTGGAAGGGGCAGCGGGGACCGGGAACAGGCAAGTGGAGGGGGCAGCGGGGACCGGCAACAGGCAAGTGGAGGGGGCAGCGGGGACCGGCAACAGGCAAGTGGAGGGGGCAGCGGGGACCGGCAACAGGCAAGTGGAGGGGGCAGCGGGGACCGGCAACAGGCAAGTGGAGGGGGCAGCGGGGACCGGCAACAGGCAAGTGGAGGGGGCAGCGGGGACCGGCAACAGGCAAGTGGAGGGGGCAGCGGGGACCGGCAACAGGCAAGTGGAGGGGGCAGCGGGGACCGGCAACAGGCAAGTGGAGGGGGCAGCGGGGACCGGCAACAGGCAAGTGGAGGGGGCAGCGGGGACCGGCAACAGGCAAGTGGAGGGGGCAGCGGGGACCGGCAACAGGCAAGTGGAGGGGGCAGCGGGGACCGGCAACAGGCAAGTGGAGGGGGCAGCGGGGACCGGCAACAGGCAAGTGGAGGGGGCAGCGGGGACCGGCAACAGGCAAGTGGAGGGGGCAGCGGGGACCGGCAACAGGCAAGTGGAGGGGGCAGCGGGGACCGGCAACAGGCAAGTGGAGGGGGCAGCGGGGACCGGCAACAGGCAAGTGGAGGGGGCAGCGGGGACCGGCAACAGGCAAGTGGAGGGGGCAGCGGGGACCGGCAACAGGCAAGTGGAGGGGGCAGCGGGGACCGGCAACAGGCAAGTGGAGGGGGCAGCGGGGACCGGCAACAGGCAAGTGGAGGGGGCAGCGGGGACCGGCAACAGGCAAGTGGAGGGGGCAGCGGGGACCGGCAACAGGCAAGTGGAGGGGGCAGCGGGGACCGGCAACAGGCAAGTGGAGGGGGCAGCGGGGACCGGCAACAGGCAAGTGGAGGGGGCAGCGGGGACCGGCAACAGGCAAGTGGAGGGGGCAGCGGGGACCGGCAACAGGCAAGTGGAGGGGGCAGCGGGGACCGGCAACAGGCAAGTGGAGGGGGCAGCGGGGACCGGCAACAGGCAAGTGGAGGGGGCAGCGGGGACCGGCAACAGGCAAGTGGAGGGGGCAGCGGGGACCGGCAACAGGCAAGTGGAGGGGGCAGTGGCATCAGAGTTTCAAAACTACAACTCCCAGCATGCAATGACAGCTGAAGGGCATGCTGAGGGTTGTAGTTTTGCAGCAGTTGGAGGTTTGCCCCCCCCCATGTGAATGTACAGGGTGCACTCACACAGGCGGGTTTACAGTGAGAGTTTCTCGCTACAAGTTTGAGATGCAGCTAATTTTCTTCCACAGCTCAAACTCCCAGCGGGAAACTCACTGGGAACCCGACCATGTGATTGTACCCTAAAAAACACTAGACTATAACACAAAATAAAGGGTAAAACACTACACACACACCCTACACAGGCGCTCCTCCCCCCCCCCAAATAAAAATGAGAAACGTCTCGTACAGCAGTGTTTCCAAAACAGGGCCTCCAGCTGTTGGGGGTCTACTCCAGCATTTACATTTTTTACACTAACATGCTGGTGTTGCCCCATACTTTATTATTATTATTTTTTTTCCTTTTACCTCTTGTGAAAATAAAAAGACCCCCAAAACTTGCACAGGAATGGCTGATCATTACAGTGGTTCTGACATAGCAAAAAAATAAAAATAAAAAATCCACCCAAGTGACCCCATTTTGGAAACTACACCCATCACGGAACTTAACAAGAAGGTCCAGTGAGCCTTAACACCCCACAGGTCTTTGAAGAATTTTCGTTAAAGTTGGACGTGAAAATTATTTTTTTTTTTTCACTAAAATGCTGGTGTTATCCCAAATTTTCCATTTTCACAAGGGGTAATAGGAAAAAAGCCCGCCCCAAAAAACAGCATTTTAGTGGAAAAAAGTTTATAAATGTAATTTACACATCCAACAAAAAGTCGTCAAACACCTGTGGGGTGTTAAAGCTCACTGGATGCCTTGTTACGTGCCTTGAGGGGTGTAGTTTCCAAAATAGTATGCCATGTTTTTTTTTTTGCTGTCCTGGCACCATACAGGCTTCCTAAATGCGACATGCCCCCCAAAAAGCAGTTCAGCAAAATTTGCTTTCAAAAAGCCAAATGTGGCTCCTTCTCTCCTGAGCAGTGTAGTGCGCCCGCAGAGCACTTGACATCCACACATGGGGTATTTCCATACCCAGAAGAGATGGGGTTACAACTTTTGGGGGGTATTTTCTCCTTTTACCCCTCTTCAAACACTGGGTCTACGAGAACATGCAAATTTTTACACTATGATTTTTAATTTTCTTCACTTTGCTGCTATTCCTGTGAAACACCTAAAGGGTTAACACACTGACTGATTGTCATTTTGAATACTTTGAGGGGTGCAGTTTTTTATAATGGGGTCATTTATGGGGTATTTCTAAGCCCCCCCCAATTTTCCAATCTTTCAGGGACCAGTTCAGTTTTGAAGCTTCTGATGTCGTCCAATAATCCAAAATGTCTTCTTTATCTTTGCATCATAAACTTAACATGTTATATGGGAATCAATATCAAATGTATTTGGAATGTCCATTTAGAGAGCTTCAACGATAGAAAAATGCTAAATTCTAAAATTTTTCATGAAATTTGGGGATTTTTCACCAAGAAATGATGCAAGTAATGACGAAAATGTTACCACTATGTTAAAGTAGAATATGTCACGAAAAAACTCTCTCGAAATTAAATTCATAAGTAAAAGCATCAGAGTTATTAATGCTTAAAGTGCTCTGGTCCTTAACCCCTTAAGGACTGAGCCCTTTCTTGCACATCTGACCACTGTCACTTTAATAACTCTGATGCTTTTACTTATGAATTTAATTTCGAGATTGTTTTTTCGTGACATATTCTACTTTAACATAGTGGTAAATTTCCGTCATTACTTGCATCATTTCTTGGTGAAAAATCCCAAAATTTCATGAAAAATTTTAGAATTTAGCATTTTTCTAACTTTGAAGCTCTCTAAATGGACATTCCAAATAACATGTTTTATGGGAATCAATATAAAATGTAAGTTTATGATGCAAAGATAAAGAAGACATTTTGGATTATTGGGCGACATCAGAAGCTTCAAAGTTCAGCAGTAATGTTCCACAAAAATTTCAAAATCAGAATTTTTCAGGGTCCAGGTCAGTTTTGTGGATTTGAGGGCCCTTCATGTTAGAAATACCCCATAAGATACCACATTATAAAAACTGCACCCCTCAAAGTATTCCAAATGACATTCAGTAAGCACATTAACCCTTTAGGTGTTTCACAGGAATAGCAGCAAAGTGAAAGAGAAAATTCACAATCTGCATTTTTTACACTCGCATTTTCTTGTAGACCCAGGAGAAAGATCCCCCAAAATGTGTAACCCAATTTCTCTCAAGTAAGGAAATACCTCATATGTCTATGTAAAGTGTTC
Organism: Hyla sarda; assembly: GCF_029499605.1. NCBI lineage: Eukaryota > Metazoa > Chordata > Amphibia > Anura > Hylidae > Hyla > Hyla sarda. Next base: position 9,847 of record NW_026608173.1, on the reverse strand, counting down.
GGCGGGCGCAGTAGAGGCTCAGAAGGGAAGGAGCGACAATGGGATTTTGGAGAGTGAATTTTGCGGAAATGGTTTTTGGGGGGCATGTCACATTTAGGAAGCCCCTATGGTGCCAGAACAGCAGAAACCCCACATGGCATACCATTTTGGAAAATACACCCCTCAAGGAACGTAACAAGGGGTACAATGAGCCTTAACACCCCACAGGTGCTTGACGACTTTTTGTTAAAGTCTGATGTGTAAATAAAATGTATTTTTATTTTTTACTAAAAAGCATTTTTCCCCCCACAAATTTCAAATTTTTACAAAATGGTAATAGAAGAGATGGGGTTACAATTTTTGGGGGCATTTTCTCCTGAGTATGGAAATACCCCATGTGTGGATGTCAAGTGCTCTGCGGGCGCACTACAATGCTCAGAAGAGAAGGAGCCACATTTGGCTTTTGGAAAGCAAATTCTGCTGAAATGGTTTTTGGGGGGCATGTCACTTTAAGGAAGCCCCTATGGTGCCAGAACAGTGGACCCCCCACGTGACCCCATTTTGGAAACTACACCCCTCTGCACCCGCAGAGCATTTTACATCCAGATATGGGGTAGATGGGGGGGGGGGGGGGAGCAGCAGAACCTCCAGCTGTCACAAAACTACAACTCCCAGCATGCCCTTTGGCTGTCCGTGCATGCTGGGGGTTGCAGTTATGCAACAGCTGGGAGGCACACGGATGTAAAACACTGAGTTAGGTAAACTCTCAGTGTTTTGCAATCAGTGTTCCTTCAGCTGTTGCAAAACAACCCCCAGCTTTCACGCACAGCAGAAGGGCAACAACTGGAGCCATACTACTACAACTTCCAGCATGCCCTTGGCTGTCCGTGCATGCTGGGGGTTGTAGTTATGCAACAACTGGAGGCACACTGGTTGCAAAACAGAGTTTGTTACTGAACTCATTGTTTCCCAACCAGTGTGCCTCCAGTTGTAGCAAAACTACAGCTCCCAGCATGCCCAGACAGCCGAAGGGTATGTTGGGAGTTGTAGTTTTGCAACAACTGGAGAACAGATTGGAGACCACTGTGTAGTGGTGTCCAAACTGTAGCCCTCCAGATGTTGCAAAACTTCAACTCCAAGCATGCCCAGACTGTCCAGGCATGCTGGGAGTTGTAGTTCAGCAACATCTGAAGGGCCACGTTACAGAACTACAACTCCCAGCATGCCTGGACAGTCTGTATAGCGGTCTCCAAACTGTGGCCCTCCAGATGTTGCACAACTACAACTCCCAGCATGCCCAGACAGCCTTTGGCTGTCTTGGCATGCTGGGAGTTGTAGTTTGGCAACTCCTAGAAGGCAGCAGTGAAGTTCACTTACCACTGATCTTCCCTGCTGCCTCCGCAGATCTCACCCCCGGTCCCGCTGCCATCCTGAACTGCTCCGGTACCCGCTGCCATCTTCCCCTCCGCTCTGCCTGACATCCAAGGGCGGGCAGAGCGGTAATTTCAACTGTAACCCCACCCCCAACTGCCATAGGTCGATTAGTCCTAACTGACCAATGGCAGGGGATAGGAGGAGGCGACATCACCTCGCTCCTAACCCTCAGGATGATTGGGGCTGTCTCTGACATCTCCAATCATCCCTATTTTCCGGGCTATCGGGTCACCAGAGAATTGATCTGAATTGATCTGTGATTTGTGGCGATCGCCGACATGGGGGGTTTCAGGACCCCCCAGGCATTTGCACGGGATGCCTGCTGAATGATTTTGCACATCTTTGCAGCTTCATGTAAACATTTTCTTCTTCAGCTCACTGTGAACGTCTTATTAGCATCACAGAGCAGAATGTACCAAGTCAAGGTAAATGTACTTCATAATAATAATCATAATAATCATAATAATCATAATAATCATAATCATAATAATCATAATACTCATAATAATAATTAGAATTGTAACTGAAGTGAAAAGTAGAAGCTTCCTTAAAATTAAAGAGCTAAATCCTTCATACTATAATGAGATTATTAAATACCCCACCCCCCAAACATAAAAAAAAAAAAATGTTCCAGAGACACGTTTCTTAACAATCAATGATCGAGATGTTTTTCTTACCGTGATCATCTAAATAATTGTCGCCATCATTAGCAAATATTCACTAATATCCACATTAATACAATGAAAGTGAAGTTACATAATTATATTTGCTCATTGGGTAGGTGTCGTGAGGGTGCACACAATATGTGGACCATTTATTTTAAATTAAAGGTAAGTTCCCCAGAATATGATGATGGGGGCACTTTGCCTTTTCTTCATTTCGGTTGAGTCAATTGCCTGTAGACTCACGGAAATGAAGGGGGAGGGGGGGGGGGGGGTTAAATATGTTGTGTATTCTGATTGGATCAGAATGAAGCGGAGAGAAGCGAGTCTCCATTTTGATCCTGGCAGCCATGTTTAAGCAGATGAATTCAAATCTTAACCCTAAATACTAAAATGATCAATGTTATTTAATTGGATATGAAATGGTGCATTACACAAACCTATATATTCACACTCAGTATATAATCAGCCGTATATTGTATCACCCACAACACGTGATTCTAACATTTAATAGAGATTTAGAGTCGCACATAGTTTATTCTATCATTAATAGACCAGTGATATCTCGCGCACACTAACCTCTAATATATACATAACAGCAGCCATTTAATAGACCTGTGATATCTCGCGCACACTAACCTCTATTATATACATAACAGCAGCCATTTAATAGACCAGTAATATCTCGCGCACACTAACCTCTAATATATACATAACAGCAGCCATTTAATAGACCTGAGAAATCTCGCGCACACTAACCTCCATTATATACATAACAGCAGCCATTTAATAGACCTGTGATATCTCGCGCACACTAACCTCTAATATATACATAACAGCAGCCATTTAATACACCTGTGATATCACACACACTAACCTCTATTATATACATAACAGCAGCCATTTAATAGACCTGTGATATCTCGCGCACACTAACCTCTATTATATACATAACAGCAGCCATTTAATACACCTGTGATATCTCACACACTAACCTCTATTATATACATAACAGCAGCCATTTAATACACCTGTGATATCTCGCGCACACTAACCTCTATTATATACATAACAGCAGCCATTTAATAGACCTGTGATATCTCACACACACTAACCTCTATTATATACATAACAGCAGCCATTTAATACACCTGTGATATCTCGCGCACACTAACCTCTATTATATACATAACAGCAGCCATTTAATACACCTGTGATATCTCGCGCACACTAACCTCTATTATATACATAACAGCAGCCATTTAATAGACCTGTGATATCACACACACTAACCTCTATTATATACATAGCAGCAGCCATTTAATAGACCTGTGATATCTCACACACTAACCTCTAATATATACATAACAGCAGCCATTTAATAGACCTGTGATATCTCACACACTAACCTCTAATATATACATAACAGCAGCCATTTAATACACCTGTGATATCTCGCGCACACTAACCTCTATTATATACATAACAGCAGCCATTTAATAGACCTGTGATATCACACACACTAACCTCTATTATATACATATCAGCAGCCATTTAATACACCTGTGATATCACACACACTAACCTCTATTATATACATAACAGAAGCCATTTAATACACCTGTGATATCTCGCGCACACTAACCTCTATTATATACATAACAGCAGCCATTTAATAGACCTGAGAAATCTCGCGCACACTAACCTCCATTATATACATAACAGCAGCCATTTAATAGACCTGTGATATCTCGCGCACACTAACCTCTAATATATACATATCAGCAGCCATTTAATACACCTGTGATATCACACACACTAACCTCTATTATATACATAACAGCAGCCATTTAATATACCTGTGATATCTCGCGCACACTAACCTCTATTATATACATAACAGCAGCCATTTAATAGACTTGAGAAATCTCGCGCACACTAACCTCCATTATATACATAACAGCAGCCATTTAATAGACCTGTGATATCTCGCGCACACTAACCTCTATTATATACATAACAGCAGCCATTTAATAGACCTGTGATATCTCACACACACTAACCTCTATTATATACATAACAGCAGCCATTTAATACACCTGTGATATCACACACACTAACCTCTATTATATACATATCAGCAGCCATTTAATACACCTGTGATATCTGGCGCACACTAACCTCTATTATATACATAACAGCAGCCATTTAATACACCTGTGATATCTCACACACTAACCTCTATTATATACATAACAGCAGCCATTTAATACACCTGTGATATCTCGCGCACACTAACCTCTATTATATACATAACAGCAGCCATTTAATAGACTTGAGAAATCTCGCGCACACTAACCTCCATTATATACATAACAGCAGCCATTTAATAGACCTGTGATATCACGCACACTAACCTCTATTATATACATAACAGCAGCCATTTAATAGACCTGTGATATCACACACACTAACCTCTATTATATACATAACAGCAGCCATTTCATAGACCTGTGATATCACGCACACTAACCTCTAATATATACATAACAGCAGCCATTTAATAGACCTGTGATATCTCGCGCACACTAACCTCTATTATATACATAGCAGCAGCCATTTAATAGACCTGTGATATCTCACACACTAACCTCTATTATATACATAACAGCAGCCATTTAATACACCTGTGATATCACACACACTAACCTCTATTATATACATAACCGCCGCCATTTAATAGATCTGTGATATCACACACACTAACCTCTATTATATACATAACAGCAGCCATTTAATACACCTGTGATATCTCACACACACTAACCTCTATTATATACATAACAGAAGCCATTTAATACACCTGTGATATCTCGCGCACACTAACCTCTATTATATACATAACAGCAGCCATTTAATAGACCTGTGATATCTCACACACTAACCTCTATTATATACATAACAGCAGCCATTTAATAGACCTGTGATATCTCACACACTAACCTCTATTATATACATAACAGCAGCCATTTAATAGACCTGTGATATCTTGCGCACACTAACCTCTATTATATACATAACAGCAGCCATTTAATACACCTGTGATATCTCGCGCACACTAACCTCTATTATATACATAACAGCAGCCATTTAATAGACCTGTGATATCTCGCGCACACTAACCTCTATTATATACATATCAGCAGCCATTTAATAGACCTGTGATATCTCACACACTAACCTCTATTATATACATAACAGCAGCCATTTAATACACCTGTGATATCACGCACACTAACCTCTATTATATACATAGCAGCAGCCATTTAATACACCTGTGATATCTCGCGCACACTAACCTCTATTATATACATAACAGCAGCCATTTAATAGACCTGTGATATCACACACACTAACCTCTAATATATACATAACAGCAGCCATTTAATACACCTGTGATATCTCGTGCACACTAACCTCTATTATATACATAACAGCAGCCATTTAATAGACCTGTGATATCTCGCGCACACTAACCTCTATTATATACATAACAGCAGCCATTTAATAGACCTGTGATATCTCGCGCACACTAACCTCTATTATATACATAACAGCAGCCATTTAATACACCTGTGATATCTCGCGCACACTAACCTCTATTATATACATAACAGCAGCCATTTAATAGACCTGTGATATCTCGCGCACACTAACCTCTATTATATACATAACAGCAGCCATTTAATACACCTGTGATATCTCACACTAACCTCTATTATATACATAACAGCAGCCATTTAATAGACCTGTGATATCTCGCGCACACTAACCTCTATTATATACATAACAGCAGCCATTTAATAGACCTGTGATATCTCGCGCACACTAACCTCTATTATCATATACATTTCTTCACAACAACAAAATGTTCTCAAACACCATTTCCGCTTTGTTAGTGTCTCTTAGGGTCCTGGCTACATTTACCCTTCATAGTCAGACATTGGCTATAAACAATATGGTGTTAGTTGTTACAAGGTCAAATTATCCTCTTATTATTTATATTTTGTTAAAACAAAATGTAACCACTTAATTGTGATATTATGGTCGCAGCCATGATTTGTAGTGTTACAGCGCCACCTAAAATGAATTCGTCACTACCCCATAGGGGGCATTCTATGTCCATATTGGTCATGAGTCTTCATCCCCAGGGGCATATGTCACATTCATCTTCTCTTCCCATTATTTAAAGTTAGAGGCCTCACATATATCTGGTAATGTACTAATTCTTAATTGATTGTGATCCTTTTACACTGTGGATGAAAATTATATCAATTAGTCCGTATGGTGAAAGATCCTTTCTAAACACCTAAAAGAAGTAATAAATCCCTGTGCGCACCCCCCCCCCCCCCCCCCCAGTCAGCAGGGTTTGTATATTACACCCACATCCGGGAAGCTGGAAGGAAAATTAACATGGATACATGGATACACGCCTCGCACTGCAGGAGGGTCCCTACACCATGTTCCTGATTATATACATCTCATTTCTAAATAAATGGTTTAATAAGTGACATTTAGTAAATGGAAAATATTGCCGGATTAATGGAAATTCTGGGGTATGTAAACCTGCTTATGTTATTTTCAAGGATATCTAACGGGGGGGGGGGGGGGGGGAAGAGGGGGAATAGCAGCCCACATACACAGCGGCAGCACTGAACTCCGGCGTGATCGCGGGTGGGGGGGGCGATCCCTGTGGAGGGGGCCGGAGGGCTTACCTCTGCATCCATGGCTTCCCCCATAGATCTGCATTTGATTGAGCCTGACTGAGATTGAGAAAATAAACACTGATCAACAGAAATGCATTTATCTATATGATGAATCTAAATGATGAATCTAAAAAGGTATAAAAAATTTTTTTTATAAAAGTTTAAAAACACCCATTAACCCCTTCCATATAAGAAGTACGTTCACACGGGCGGATTTATTTGCAGGTTTCCCGCTGTGTATTTGAAAGGGCGGTCTCTTCTCTGCTGTCCACAGCAGAATTTCCGCTGCAAAAATATCGGCCGTAGACCCTTCTGACTTCAATGGGGCTGCGGCGGATTTTCCACAGCGTAAATTCCGCCTCGGAAAATCTGCTGCGGACGGCTGAGAAGAGCCTGCCCCCTTTCAAATACGCAGTGGGAAACCCGCAAATAAATCCGCCCATGTGAACGTATCCTAAAAGTTCATATCACCCCTCTTTTCCATATAAAAATATGTAAACACAATAAAAATAAACATATTTGGTATTGACTTTACTATTAAAAAATAAAATTTTATATCCCGAATGGTAAATGGCGTTAACGTAAAAAAATTTATATTAAAAAAAAAAATCACAGAATTTCTTTTTTATGTTTATAACATCATATCCCAGAAAAAATGAAGTAAAAAAGTGTTCAAAAAGTCCAATCAATGCCAGAATGGTACCGATACAAACAGCATATTACGGCCCAAAAAACGAGCCCTTATACCGCCCAATATACGGAAAAAGGAAAATATTATAGGGGTCGGGGAGTTTATTTTGTAATTAAAAAGTTAAAAAAATACCGTATTTATCGGCGTATAACACGCACCCCCATTTTAATAGGGAAATTTAAGTAAAAAAAAATTATACATATAAGATAAATGAAAGACTAAATGCCATATCATCCCTCTAACTTTGATTTTGCCTGAACTTCAGTTTGGTCCTGTCCCCTTCCAGTGCCACATAATTCCTCCCATTTTATCAGCCTGTGTGCCACATTTACACCCAACCCCCCCCTTACCCTCTCATCATTCCCCCACCCCTCTCTCACCATGCCCCCCTTCTCACACCATGCCCCCCCTTCTCACATCATGCCCCCCTTCTCACATCATGCCCCCCTTCTCACACCATGCCCCCTTCTCACACCATGCCCCCCTTCTCACACCATGCCCCCCTTCTCACACCATGCCCCCCTTCTCACACCATGCCCCCCTTCTCACACCATGCCCCCCTTCTCACACCATGCCCCCTTCTCACACCATGCCCCCCTTCTCACACCATGCCCCCCTTCTCACACCATGCCCCCCTTCTCACACCATGCCCCCCTTCTCACACCATGCCCCCTTCTCACACCATGCCCCCCTTCTCACACCATGCCCCCCTTCTCACACCATGCCCCCCTTCTCACACCATGCCCCCCTTCTCACACCATGCCCCCCTTCTCACACCATGCCCCCCTTCTCACACCATGCCCCCCTTCTCACACCATGCCCCCCTTCTCACACCATGCCCCCCTTCTCACACCATGCCCCCCTTCTCACACCATGCCCCCCTTCTCACACCATGCCCCCCTTCTCACACCATGCCCCCCTTCTCACACCATGCCCCCCCTTCTCACACCATGCCCCCCTTCTCACACCATGCCCCCCTTCTCACACCATGCCCCCCTTCTCACACCATGCCCCCCTTCTCACACCATGCCCCCCTTCTCACACCATGCCCCCCTTCTCACACCATGCCCCCCTTCTCACACCATGCCCCCTTCTCACACCATGCCCCCCTTCTCACACCATGCCCCCCTTCTCACACCATGCCCCCCTTCTCACACCATGCCCCCTTCTCACACCATGCCCCCTTCTCACACCATGCCCCCTTCTCACACCATGCCCCCTTCTCACCCCATGCCCCCCTTCTCACCCCATGCCCCCTTCTCACCCCATGCCCCCTTCTCACCCATGCCCCCTTCTCACCCCATGCCCCCTTCTCACCCCATGCCCCCTTCTCACCCCATGCCCCCTTCTCACCCATGCCCCCTTCTCACCCCATGCCCCCTTCTCACCCCATGCCCCCCTTCTCACACCATGCCCCCTTCTCACACCATGCCCCCCTTCTCACACCATGCCCCCCTTCTCACACCATGCCCCCCTTCTCACACCATGCCCCCCTTCTCACACCATGCCCCCCTTCTCACACCATGCCCCCCTTCTCACACCATGCCCCCCTTCTCACACCATGCCCCCCCTTCTCACACCATGCCCCCTTCTCACACCATGCCCCCTTCTCACACCATGCCCCCTTCTCACACCATGCCCCCCTTCTCACACCATGCCCCCCTTCTCACACCATGCCCCCCTTCTCACACCATGCCCCCCTTCTCACACCATGCCCCCCTTCTCACACCATGCCCCCCTTCTCACACCATGCCCCCCTTCTCACACCATGCCCCCTTCTCACACCATGCCCCCCTTCTCACCATGCCCCCCTTCTCACCATGCCCCCCTTCTCACCATGCCCCCTTCTCACCATGCCCCCTTCTCACCATGCCCCCTTCTCACCATGCCCCCTTCTCACCATGCCCCCCTCACATCCGTTTTTGATATATCCATTTTTCCCATCTTCCTTACTTAGCCGCGCTCGGCAGGCCAGGTCCGGTGTCGGGTCTTGCGGGCTGCGGTCAGTGAAGCTGGATGAGTGACGTACTCTGCCGGCTGCACAGCATCAGGGACGTCACTCATCATTCGCTGCATCCGCCGCTGGTCAGTGTGGTCGCCGCTGGCAGCCCAACCGCAGCCACCTTAGAATAGTCACAGCGGCAGCAGCATTGAATGAGGGACGTCCCTGATCTTGTGCAGCGGAGATAGCAGAGGACGTCACTCATCCGGCTTCACTGACCGCAGCCGACACCGGACCTGGCCTGACGAGCGCAGCTAGGTAACGAAGAGAAAAAAATATACAATAAAAAGCAGAGGGGAAAAGAAGGAAAATG
>NW_026608172.1:60000-84105 GCF_029499605.1 Hyla sarda | reverse complement strand
ACCCCAACCCCCCCACCCAAATACAAACTCACCCACCCAAACCCCCCCCCTCCCCCCCCCATAAACAAACACACCCTCCCGTTATACCCCCCCTTCCCCCCCCCCCATTAACATACACACCCACCCATAACCCCACCCCCACCCCCCCCAAAAACATACACACCCATCCATTTCCCCAACCACACCCCCCCAAAACAAACACACCCACCCAATCACCAACCACACCCCCCAAAAATAACTAACCCTCCATACCCATACCACACCCCAAAAAAAACACTACCCACCCAAACCCCAACCACACCCCCCATAACAAACAATCCACCAAACCCATACCACTCCCCCCAAAACAAAATCACTCCACCCATACCCCAACCATCACCCCCAAAACTTAACCCACCAACACAATCCACCACCCCCCCATACCTATCACACCCACCCAATCCCCAACCCCCCCCCCATAAACAAACACTCCCACCCATACCACATACCCCCCCCAATACTAAACACACCCACCCAAACCCCACCCCCCCAAATCATACAATCCCACCAAAACACCAACCCCCCCCCAATAAAACACACCCACCCAAAACCCCAACCCCCCCCCCCAAAAAAACTAAACCCACCCAAACCACATACCATCCCCCCCAATAACTATTACACACCCACCAATTCACCTTCCTGCCCCCCAATTATAATCTCACTCCTCCCATTTACATCCCCCCCCCCCCACATTTTACACACACTCCATTTCACAATCCCCCTCCCATATTCAACCCTCCAATTCCCCCCCCCCAATATTTAAATCCCCCCATACACCCCCCCCAATTAATACTCTCCCTCCAAACCCACCTCCCCCCCCAATATCAATCACATTCCATCCCTCACCCCCATTAAATCTATCCCTCCATTTCACATTCCTCTCCCCCATTTTATTTCTATCCCTCCATTTCACATTCCTCTCCCCCATTTTATTTCTATCCCTCCATTTCACCCCCCCCCCCACATTTTATTTCTATCCCTCCATTTCACATTCCTCTCCCCCATTTCATTTCTATCCCTCCATTTCACATTACCCCCCCCATTTTATTTCTATCCCCCATTTCACATTCCTCCCCCCGTTTTATTTCTATCCCCCATTTCACATTCCTTCCCCCATTTTATTTTTATCCCTCCATTTCACATTCCTCCCCCCCCCCATTTTATTTCTATCCATCCATTTCACATTCCTCTCCCCCCATTTTATTTCTATCCCTCCATTTCACATCCCTCCCCCATTTTATTTCTATCCCTCCATTTCACATCCCCCCCCCATTTTATTTCTATCCCTCCATTTCACATCCCCCCCATTTTATTTCTATCCCTCAATTTCACCTTCCACCCCCCCCCCACATTTTATTTCTATCCATCCATTTCACATTCCACCCCCCCCCATTTTATTTCTATCCCTCCATTTCACATTCCTGCCCCCCATGTTATTTCTATCCCTCCATTTCACATTCCTCTCCCCCATTTTATTTCTATCCCTCCATTTCACATTCCCCCCCCCATTTTATTTCTATCCCCCATTTCACATTCCTCCCCCCGTTTTATTTCTATCCCCCATTTCACATTCCTTCCCCCATTTTATTTTTATCCCTCCATTTCACATCCCCCCCCATTTTATTTCTATCCCTCCATTTCACATCCCCCCATTTTATTTCTATTCCTCAATTTCACCTTCCACCCCCCCATTTTATTTCTATCCATCCATTTCACATTCCACCCCCCCCCATTTTATTTCTATCCCTCCATTTCACATTCCTGCCCCCCATGTTATTTCTATCCCTCCATTTTACCCCCCCCCCCCCCCACATTTTAATTCTATCTCTCCATTTCACATTCCCCCCTCACATTTTATTTCTATCCCTCCATTTCACACCCCCCCCCCCACATTTTATTTCTATCCCTCCATTTCACTTTCCTCTCCCCCATTTTATTTCTATCCCTCCATTTCACATTCCTCTCCCCCATTTTATTTCTATCCCTCCATTTCACATTCCTCTCCCCCATTTTATTTTTATCCCTCCATTTCACATTCCTCTCCCCCATTTTATTTCTATCCCTCCATTTCACATTCCTCTCCCCCATTTCATTTCTATCCCTCCATTTCACATTCCCCCCCCCCCCATTTTATTTCTATCCCTCCATTTCACATTCCCCCCCCCATTTTATTTCTATCCCTCCATTTCACATCCCCCCCATTTTATTTCTATCCCTCCATTTCACATTCCCCCCCCATTTTATTTCTATCCATCCATTTCACATCCCACCCCCCCCCCCCATTTTATTTCTATCCCTCCATTTCACATTCCTGCCCCCCATGTTATTTCTATCCCTCCATTTCACATTCCTGCCCCCCATTTTATTTCTATCCCTCCATTTTACACCCCCCCCCCACATTTTATTTCTATCTCTCCATTTCACATTCCCCCCTCACATTTTATTTCTATCCCGCCATTTCACCCCCCCCCCCATTTTATTTATATCCCACCATTTCACCCCCCCTATTTTATTTCTATCCCTCCATTTCACACTCCCCCCCCATTTTATTTCTATCCCTCCATTTCACATTCCTCTCCCCCATTTTATTTCTATCCCTCCATTTCACATTCCCCCCCCATTTTATTTCTATCCCCCATTTCACATTCCTCCCCCCGTTTTATTTCTATCCCCCATTTCACATTCCCCCCCATTTTATTTCTATCCCCCATTTCACATTCCTCCCCCCGTTTTATTTCTATCCCCCATTTCACATTCCTTCCCCCATTTTATTTTTATCCCTCCATTTCACATTCCTCCCCCCCATTTTATTTCTATCCATCCATTTCACATTCCTCTCCCCCATTTTATTTCTATCCCTCCATTTCACATCCCCCCCCCCATTTTATTTCTATCCCTCCATTTCACATCCCCCCATTTTATTTCTATCCCTCAATTTCACCTTCCACCCCCCCCCCCCCACATTTTATTTCTATCCATCCATTTCACATTCCACCCCCCCCCATTTTATTTCTATCCCTCCATTTCACATTCCTGCCCCCCATGTTATTTCTATCCCTCCATTTTACCCCCCCCCCCCACATTTTAATTCTATCTCTCCATTTCACATTCCCCCCTCACATTTTATTTCTATCCCTCCATTTCACATCCCCCCCCACATTTTATTTCTATCCCTCCATTTCACATTCCTCTCCCCCATTTTATTTCTATCCCTCCATTTCACATTCCTCTCCCCCATTTTATTTCTATCCCTCCATTTCACATTCCTCTCCCCCATTTTATTTTTATCCCTCCATTTCACATTCCTCTCCCCCATTTTATTTCTATCCCTCCATTTCACATTCCTCTCCCCCATTTCATTTCTATCCCTCCATTTCACATTCCCCCCCCCCATTTTATTTCTATCCCTCCATTTCACATTCCCCCCCCATTTTATTTCTATCCCTCCATTTCACATCCCCCCCATTTTATTTCTATCCCTCCATTTCACATTCCCCCCCCATTTTATTTCTATCCATCCATTTCACATTCCACCCCCCCCCATTTTATTTCTATCCCTCCATTTCACATTCCTGCCCCCCATGTTATTTCTATCCCTCCATTTCACATTCCTGCCCCCCATTTTATTTCTATCCCTCCATTTTACACCCCCCCCCCCCACATTTTATTTCTATCTCTCCATTTCACATTCCCCCCTCACATTTTATTTCTATCCCGCCATTTCACCCCCCCATTTTATTTATATCCCACCATTTCACCCCCCCTATTTTATTTCTATCCCTCCATTTCACACTCCCCCCCCCCATTTTATTTCTATCCCTCCATTTCACATTCCTTCCCCCATTTTATTTTTATCCCTCCATTTCACATTCCTCCCCCCCATTTTATTTCTATCCATCCATTTCACATTCCTCTCCCCCATTTTATTTCTATCCCTCCATTTCACATTCCTCTCCCCCATTTTATTTCTATCCCTCCATTTCACATTCCCCCCCCATTTTATTTCTATCCCCCATTTCACATTCCCCCCCCATTTTATTTCTATCCCCCATTTCACATTCCTCCCCCCGTTTTATTTCTATCCCCCATTTCACATTCCTTCCCCCATTTTATTTTTATCCCTCCATTTCACATTCCTCCCCCCCATTTTATTTCTATCCATCCATTTCACATTCCTCTCCCCCATTTTATTTCTATCCCTCCATTTCACATCCCCCCCCATTTTATTTCTATCCCTCCATTTCACATCCCCCCATTTTATTTCTATCCCTCAATTTCACCTTCCACCCCCCCCCCACATTTTATTTCTATCCATCCATTTCACATTCCACCCCCCCCCCATTTTATTTCTATCCCTCCATTTCACATTCCTGCCCCCCATGTTATTTCTATCCCTCCATTTCACCTTCCACCCTCCCCCATTTTATTTCTATTCCTCCATTTTACCCCCCCCCCACATTTTATTTCTATCTCTCCATTTCACATTCCCCCCTCACATTTTATTTCTATCCCGCCATTTCACCCCCCCCCCCCCATTTTATTTCTATCCCACCATTTCACCCCCCCTATTTTATTTCTATCCCTCCATTTCACACTCCCCCCCCCCCCACATTTTATTTCTATCCCTCCATTTCACATTCCTCTCCCCCATTTTATTTCTATCCCTCCATTTCACATTCCTCTCCCCCATTTCATTTCTATCCCTCCATTTCACATTCCCCCCCCCATTTTATTTCTATCCCCCATTTCACATTCCTCCCCCCGTTTTATTTCTATCCCCCATTTCACATTCCTTCCCCCATTTTATTTTTATCCCTCCATTTCACATTCCTCCCCCCCCCCCACATTTTATTTCTATCCATCCATTTCACATTCCTCTCCCCCATTTTATTTCTATCCCTCCATTTCACATCCCCCCCATTTTATTTATATCCCTCCATTTCACATCCCCCCCCCATTTTATTTCTATCCCTCAATTTCACCTTCCACCCCCCCACATTTTATTTCTATCCATCCATTTCACATTCCACCCCCCCCCCCCATTTTATTTCTATCCCTCCATTTCACATTCCTGCCCCCCATGTTATTTCTATCCCTCCATTTCACCTTCCACCCACCCCCATTTTATTTCTATCCCTCCATTTTACCCCCCCCCCCCACATTTTATTTCTATCTCTCCATTTCACATTCCCCCCTCACATTTTATTTCTATCCCTCCATTTCACATCCCCCCCACATTTTATTTCTATCCCTCCATTTCACATTCCCCCCCACATTTTATTTCTATCCCTCCATTTCACATTCCCCCCCCCACATTTTATTTCTATCCCTCCATTTTACCTTCCACCCTCCCCCATTTTTTTTTCCAGTATTTATTTAAGTTTTGCAAATTTCAATAACAACCATCGCCAACATGGCGAAAAAGGAGCTACCCCAGACCTCCTGTATGGTCCCAGAGATCAACAACATCCCTATAACAAAGATGGAGAGTACAACAAAAAGGGCACTCAAGTAACAGGGGATCAATTCTGAGACCCAACCAAAAGAGGCCCAGACAGACAGACAACCAAACACTTCCCGACACCGCGACCCCCCCCCCCCCCAACCCTAGAGTTATAACGGCATCCCGTAATTACCCACTGAGGCAGTCTGTCTGGCGGGTCAGCCGAGACATCTAGCAGCAACCAAGGGGTCTTATCAAATTTCTTAGGGCACTGGCGACTGATACAGAGAGCCTGATACAATGGGACATATTTATTCACCAAAGATATCCAATGGGACAGCGGGGGAGTGGACGCATCCTTCTACATCATGACTACTACTTTGCGTGCACAAAAAAGCTGAAAACAAATCAACAAGTGTCTATGGCAGCTAGAGATCAAATCACCAACAACCCCCAACAAACACACCACAGGGTCAAGGATGAAAGTGAATTCCAACTGGGCATCCAGAAACCCCATCAACTCCCTCCAAAAGACAGCAATGACAGGGCATTCCCTCACCGCATGCAAGAAAGAGCCAATCTCCGAGGAGCATCGAAAACACAGGTCAGACGGAGAGAGTCCCATACGTTTAAGTCTAGCAGGGGTAAAATACAACCATAGAGCCTATCTGGATTGGATCAGCATATTCCTACTTCTAACAACTGTTGCATAATAAGAGTCCTCAACCTCCCTCCACTGCCCCTCAGTCAGACCCGGAATGTCCACCACCCACTTGTGAAAGGCTAGAGAGAAGGGGCTAGGCCCCAGCGACTGGAGGAGAGCATATGACTGGGTAAGAGGTTTGGAGTGCCCAGGAGGAGCTCCACTTCCGAAAAAACAGGGGTAAACGACAGGGAGTGCCCGAACTGCATGCCTGAGCTGAAAATACCTAAACAAGGCACTTCCAGGGATGCCGTAACGTTCTCGAAGGATAGGAAAACATGATCCTCCCGGAACAAATGAAACACAAATTTGACGCCATTCGATCCCCAAAAACCGGCCTCCTGTAACTCATGTAGGTGAGGTAAATGAACATTCCCCCACAAGGGTGCCCTGGGATATACCAAGGGCTGCGGAAATCCACCCGACACCAAGGACCAAACCTTAGCTATAGTCAACAGAGGAATAGGATAGGAAGAGCGAGTGATACCTGTAAAGCGTATTAGTAAGAGCTTCATAAGATCCCAATAGCCCACCAGCCAGGGCGGTTGCCGAATTCTACAGATCCACGTCGATCCACCACGCTGCATAGACCAACTGGGAGGCAAGAAAATAGTTATAGGCATCAGGGGCAGCCATGCCACCTCGCCGCCTAGGAGCCTGAAGAAGGGCCCGACGGTGTCTGGGAGGCCTCCCCTGCCAGTAGAAGGACCCCAGAGCACCACTTAATGCACCAAAATATTTCTTGGGAGGGATGGCCGGGGCCAAGTGAAAAAGATACAGAAATTTAGGAAGATAAATCATTTTGAAAATATTAATCCTACCAGCTAGGGAAAGAGGAAGTGCGGACCTTGCCCTCAGTCTCTCCACAGTGGAGTGCAGTAGGGGCTCCAGATTCAGCGGAATATAGTCTAAAAGGGATGGAGTTACCTCCACACCCAAATAGTGAAAACGAGGAACCACCTGCAGTCCAGCCAGAAGAGAAGGCGGGACTGGGACCCCAGAGGAAAGCACCATAAGGGAGGATTTAGCCCAATTAACCCGCAGGCCCGAAATTACACCAAATCTGTCTATAAGGTCCATGAGTGAATCCTCAGCATCCGCCATATAGATTAGAGTGTCGTCGGTGTAGAGGGAGACCTTCTCGATTATAGACCCCCTAGGAATACCGCAGATACCCGGATCCCTACGAATGGCTGCAGCTAAGGGCTCTATCGCCAGCGCAAATAAGAAGGGAGAGAGCGGGCACCCCTGCCTAGTCCTGCGCCCTAGACAAAAGGGAGCAGATACAGGCCCTGGGACTATCATACAGGAGACGAACCCAAATACAAAAACGGGGAACGAACCCAAAAGCACCCAACACCTCCCAAAGATATGGACACAAGACTGAGTCAAAAAAAAAAATCCAAACTAACAACCACCCCCGCAGGAAACCCCAACCGCCGCTATGTTTAGCTGCAAACACTTCACATTCACGTCAGTGGCCATGCCTGGCATAAACCCTGTTTGGTCAGGATGAATGACGGTACCAATAGCACCATACAGACGAGTGGCCAGTACACGAGCCAAAATCTTAATATCGACATTCAAAAGGGAGATGGGTCTATAGGAGCCAGGAAGTACAGTGATCCCTCAACATGATGGTAATCCGCTCCAAATGAACCATCGTTTGTTGAAACCATCGTATGATGAGGGATCCGTGCAATGTAAAGTATAGGAGGTAATACTCACGTGTCCCCGCCGCTCCGGACCCGTCACCACTGCCCTGGATGTTGCCCTCCATTGCTGTCGCCGCGTCCCCGGGGTGACCCCGTCGCTCCGAACATCTCTGCTGCCCGGGATCCTCGCTGTCCGTCGCCGCCATCACGTCACTACGCACGCCGCTCCTATTGGATGACATGCACGACGACGTGATGACGTTGAAGGAGAGCGCCGGCGTAGCAGTGGACCCCGAAGAGGACGTGCCGGAGCCCTGAGGACATGTAAGTGACCGTCGGGGCACACGCCGCATAGTAAACGGCTATCCGGCAGCAGCTGAAGCAGTCTGCGCTGCCAGATAGCCGTTTATGCGATGGCTCTGACATACAAAAGCATCATATGTTGATGCTGCCTTCAACATGCGATGGCCTCTGAGAGTGATCGTATGCTGAAATGATCATATGTCGGGGCCATCGTAGGTCGGGGGGGGGGGTCACTGTACTGGGTCCTTCCCGGGTTTAGGGAGCACCACAATGAGAGCTTCCCGCATTGAGTCCGGGAGAGCATCAGCCTCAACTATAGAATGAAACAAATTGCGAAGAACAGGGGCCAATTTCTCCTCGTTCATCCTGTACCAATCTTCCACCATTCCATCTAAGCCAGGAGTCTTCCCATGGGGAAGATCCCGTATAGCCTGTAAGAGGAGCATCCAAAGCCACTGCCTGGACTCTACTAAGCATTGGAAGGGAGAGATCCTGTAGAAAAGAGAGCCTCTCCCCCTGACAAGGCACAGAGGGAGCATCATACAGGTCAGAGTAAAAGTCCCTGAAGAAAGCATTGATCATCTGATGGTCTACCACTACCACCCCATCACTACCCCTAATACAGGATATAGAGGCCAGAGGGCGAGCATCCCTAGCCAGATAAGCCAGCAATTTACCATTTTTATCCCTGAATTCAAACTGGGCCGCCTCCCTAGCCGCCAGACGCAACTGAACCCTGTCTTTTTGAACAACCAATAGAGATCTCTGAGCCTTAGCCCATGCCCTTTCGTTTTCAGGGGATGGATCCCTAACATACGCTGCCTCCACGACACCCACCTCCTGCAGCAATTTAGACTCCAAGGCCGACCGCAACCCTCTGACCTGCCACACCCGCTATGAAAGCCCCCCTGATCGTAGCTTTATAAGCATCCCCCTGCACCAATGGGTCAGGATGGGAAGCATTGTGATCCCAATATCCAGCATGGGCTGCCCCTAGCGCCTCCCCCACCGCCACAGCCTGTAACCATCCCGGATGCATGCACCAAATGCGGGAAGGGGGACCAGGGCCAAGGTGCAATACAACTGATACGGCAGAGTGGTCTGAGATCCCCCTAGTGGTGTAGGAGATGTCCCTTGCCGCCATTAGGAGATCCTTGGATGCCAGCGCCAGATCAATGCGAGAAAACAACCTATGGGCCGCAGAATAAAATGAGAAAGACATCTCCGTAGGGTGCTTCCACCTCCAGAGGTCCGTCAAGCCCAACACCAAACGAAGCGGAGCCAGGGTCAGCAGCAGTGGTGCGGTCGAGGACTGGATCAGGAACTACATTGAAGTCACCTATGAAGAGGAGAGGGTCAGAAGGAAAAGAAAGCAATTTGTTAGTGATTAATTCTAGCAACTCAACCTGAAAGGGGGGGGGGGATATACAGAGACAAGGACAAAGTAAAAAGACCCCAGAGAACAATGAAGAATAACAAATCTCCCAAAATGATCACAAACCGCCTGAGAAACAGCCAGTGGCAGGGCCTTGGTAATCAAAACAGAGATCCCCCTAGTGTATGTGGAATACACCGCATGGTAACTCCTCGCTATCCAGGCCCTTTTAAGGGCCAGTACTTCTTGACCCGTAACGTGAGTTTCTTGTAGACAGATAACATGAGGAGACTGACGCTTCACAAAGTCCAGACATAAGGCCCTCTTAAACTTAGAATTGAGTCCCCTGACATTCCAACTTACCACCTTCAACGTCCCCATCCTAGCAAGGGAAGGTATAGAAGAGCAGGAGAGACCGACAGAGAACTCTCCTGCTGAGGGGGGAGAATAGGACAATTAATAGCAGAAGAGCAAGGATGACAAAGCTTCCTATACCACCAGACAGCAGCAGCACCTGGGCACCTTCACAGATGAGCAGGGGATGAAGGGAGGAGAAGGGGCAGCTCCTCAGCAAAGGTCAGGAGCGCACAGAGGGTTAATAGAGGCACAAGACCTTTACTGCAGCTCCACAGCATCTCCCAGCAAATGTCCAGGGCACACAGAGGGTTAATAGAGACACAAGACCTTCACTGCAGCATCACAGCATCTCCCCAGCAAATGTCCAGAGCATACAGAGAGTTAATAGAGACACAAAATCTTCACTGCAGCATCACAGCATCTCCCAGCAACAGTCCAGAGCACACAGAGGGTTAATAGAGGCACAATATCTTCACTGCAGCATCACAGCATCTCCCAGCAAAAGTCCAGAGCACACAGAGGGTTAATAGATACACAAGACCTTCACTGCAGCATCACAGCATTTTCCAGCAAAAGACCAGAGCACACAGAGGGTTAATAGAGAGACAAGATCTTCACTGCAGCATCACAGCATCTCCCAGCAAAAGTCTACAGCACACAGAGGGTTAATAGAAACACAAGACCTTAACCCCAGCATCACAGCAATTCCCAGCAAAAGTCCAGAGCACAGAGGGTTAATAGAGACACAAGATCTTCACTGCAGCATCACAGCATCTCCCAGTAAAAGTCCAGAGCACAGAGGGTTAATAGAGGCACAAGATCTTCACTGCAGCATCACAGCATCTCCCAGCAAAAGTCCAGAACACACAGAGGGTTAATAGAGGCACAAGACCATCACTGCAGCATCACAGCATCTCCCAGCAAAAGTCCAGGGCACAGAGGGTTAATAGAGGCACAAGACCTTCACTGCAGCATCACAGCATCTCCCAGTAAAAGTCAAGAGCACAGAGGGTTAATAGAGGCACAAGACCTTCACTGCAGCATCACAGCATCTCCCAGTAAAAGTCCAGAGCACAGAGGGTTAATAGAGGCACAAGACCTTCACTGCAGCATCACAGCATCTCCCAGCAAAAGTCCAGAGCACAGAGGGTTAATAGAGGCACAAGACCATCACTGCAGCATCACAGCATCTCCCAGCAAAAGTCCAGAGCACACAGAGGGTTAATAGAGACACAAGATCTTCACTGCAGCATCACAGCATCTCCCAGCAACAGTCCAGAGCACACAGAGGGTTAATAGAGACACAAGACCTTCACTGCAGCATCACAGCATCTCCAGCAAAAGTCCAGGGCACACAGAGGGTTAATAGAGACACAAGATCTTCACTGCAGCATCACAGCATCTCCCAGCAAAAGTCCAGAGCACAGAGGGTTAATAGAGACACAAGATCTTCACTGCAGCATCACAGCATCTCCCAGCAAAAGTCCAGAGCACACAGAGGGTTAATAGAGACACAAGACCTTCACCCCAGCATCACCCAGCAAAAGTCCAGAGCACACAGAGGGTAAATAGAGGCACAAGATCTTCACTGCAGCATCACAGCATCTCCCAGCAAAAGTCCAGAGCACAGAGGGTTAATAGAGACACAAGACCTTCACTGCAGCATCACAGCATCTCCCAGCAAAAGTCCAGAGCACAGAGGGTTAATAGAGGCACAAGACCTTCACTGCAGCATCACAGCATCTCCCAGCAAAAGTCCAGAGCACAGAGGGTTAATAGAGACACAAGACCTTCACTGCAGCATCACAGCATCTCCCAGCAAAAGTCCAGAGCACAGAGGGTTAATAGAGGCACAAGATCTTCACTGCAGCATCACAGCATCTCCCAGCATAAGTCCAGAGCACAGAGGGTTAATAGAGACACAAGACCTTCACTGCAGCATCACAGCATCTCCCAGCAAAAGTCCAGAGCACAGAGGGTTAATAGAGGCACAAAACCTTCACTGCAGCATCACAGCATCTCCCAGCAAAAGTCCAGGGCACACAGAGGGTTAATAGAGGCACAAGATCTTCACTGCAGCATCTCAGCATCTCCCAGCAAAAGTCCAGGGCACACAGAGGGTTAATAGAGACACATGATCTTCACTGCAGCATCACAGCATCTCCCAGCAAAAGTCCAGAGCACACAGAGGGTTAATAGAGACACAAGATCTTCACTGCAGCATCTCAGCATCTCCCAGCAAAAGTCCAGAGCACACAGAGGGTTAATTGAGGCACAAGATCTTCACTGCAGCATCACAGCATCTCCCAGCAAAAGTCCAGGGCACACAGAGGGTTAATAGAAACACAAGATCTTCACTGCAGCATCACAGCATCTCCCAGCAAAAGTCCAGGGCACACAGAGGGTTAATAGAGACACAAGATCTTCACTGCAGCATCACAGCATCTCCCCAGCAAAAGTCCAGAGCACACAGAGGGTTAATAGAGACACAAGATCTTCACCGCAGCATCACAGCATCTCCCCAGCAAAAGTCCAGAGCACACAGAGGGTTAATAGAGACACAAGATCTTCACCGCAGCATCACAGCATCTCCCAGCAAAAGTCCAGAGCACAGAGGGTTAATAGAGACACAAGACCTTCACTGCAGCATCACAGCATCTCCCAGCAAAAGTCCAGAGCACACAGAGGGTTAATAGAGGCACAAGATCTTCACTGCAGCATCACAGCATCTCCCAGCAAAAGTCCAGAGCACACAGAGGGTTAATAGAGACACAAGATCTTCACTGCAGCATCACAGCATCTCCCAGCAAAAGTCCAGAGCACAGAGGGTTAATAGAGGCACAAGATCTTCACTGCAGCATCTCAGCATCTCCCAGCAAAAGTCCAGAGCACACAGAGGGTTAATAGAGGCACAAGATCTTCACTGCAGCATCACAGCATCTCCCAGCAAAAGTCCAGGGCACACAGAGGGTTAATAGAGACACAAGACCTTCACTGCAGCATCACAGCATCTCCCAGCAAAAGTCCAGAGCACAGAGGGTTAATAGAGGCACAAGACCTTCACTGCAGCATCACAGCATCTCCCAGCAAAAGTCCAGAGCACACAGAGGGTTAATAGAGACACAAGATCTTCACTGCAGCATCACAGCATCTCCCAGCAAAAGTCCAGAGCACAGAGGGTTAATAGAGACACAAGATCTTCACTGCAGCATCACAGCATCTCCCAGCAAAAGTCCAGAGCACAGAGGGTTAATGGAGACACAAGATCTTCACTGCAGCATCACAGCATCTCCCAGCAAAAGTCCAGAGCACACAGAGGGTTAATAGAGACACAAGATCTTCACTGCAGCATCACAGCATCTCCCAGCAAAAGTCAAGAGCTGTCACGATTCGGCTGGCTGGAGGTGGATCCTCTGTGCCAGAGAGGGATTGGCGTGGACCGTGTCGGTGGACCGGTTCTAAGTTGCTACTGGTATTCACCAGAGCCCGCCGCAAAGCGGGATGGTCTTGCAGCGGCGGTAGTGACCAGGTCGTATCCACCAGCAACGGCTCAACCTCTCTGACTGCTGAAGATAGGCACGGTACAAGGGAGTAGACAAGAGCAAGGTCGGACGTAGCAGAAGGTCAGGGCAGGCAGCAAGGATCGTAGTCAGGGGCAACGGCAGGAGGTCAGGAACACAGGCTAGGAACACACAAGGAAACGCTTTCACTGGCACAATGGCAACAAGATCCGGCAAGGAAGTGCAGGGGAAGTGAGGTATAAGTAGGGAGTGCACAGGTGATAAGCCTGCTGCGCCAATCAGTGGCGCAGTGGCCCTTTAAATTGCAGAGACCCGGCGCGCGCGCACCCTAAGGAGCGGGCCGCACGCGCCGGGACAAGACAGACGGGGAACGGGTCAGGTACGGGAGCCGGGACGCGCATCGCGAGCGGGCGCCTCCCGCGTCGCGAATCGCATCCCGGCTGAGAGAGATATTGCAGCGCACCCGGTCAGCAGGTCTGACCGGGGTGCTGCGAATGAGAGGATGCTGCGAGCGCTCCGGGGAGGAGCGGGGACCCGGAGCGCTCGGCGTAACAGTACCTCTGACAATCTTGAAGGCTAGAATCTCCTTCACAGAGAAGACGTCAGATGAACCGGAAACAGGAGTGGGAGAAACAAGTTTGGGAGAGAAACGGTTGATGATGAGTGGTTTAAGGAGAGAAACATGGAAGGCATTGGGAATACGGAGAGAAGGAGGAAGAAGGAGTTTGTAAGAGACAGGGTTGATCTGGCACTTGATTTTGAAAGGACCAAGATAGCGTGGTCCCAGTTTGTAACTGGGGACACGAAAGCGGACATACTTGGCGGAGAGCCATACCTTGTCTCCGGGAGCAAAAATGGGGGGAGTTCTTCTTTTTTCATCAGCAAATTTTTTCATCCGGGATGAAGCCTGTAAAAGAGAATTTTGGGTCTCTTTCCATATGGTGGAAAGATCTCGAGTCACCTCATCCACAGCGGGCAAACCAGAGAGCAAGGGAGTAGGGAGGGGGGGAAGAGGGTGACGGCCGTACACCACGAAAAATGGGGATTTAGCAGAAGATTCGGAGACTCTGAAGTTGTATGAGAATTCGGCCCATGGTAGAAGATCTGCCCAGTCATCCTGGCGGGAGGAAACAAAATGCCGTAAGTAGTCACCCAGGACCTGATTAATTATTTCTACTTGCCCATTGGATTGGGGATGATAAGAAGAAGAGAAGTTTAATTTGATCTTGAGCTGTTTACAGAGGGCCCTCCAGAATTTAGACACGAATTGGACGCCTCTATCCGAGACGATCTGCGTGGGCAACCCGTGAAGGCAAAAAATGTGTGTAAAAAATTGCTTTGCCAACTGAGGCGCTGAAGGAAGGCCAGGAAGAGGAATAAAATGTGCCATCTTGGAAAATCGATCAACGACCACCCAAACAACTGTGTTGCCACGGGATGAGGGCAAGTCCGTAATAAAGTCCATACCAATCTGTGACCAAGGCTGATCAGGAACAGGCAGAGGAAGAAGGAGACCAGCAGGCTTCTGGCGAGGAGTCTTATCCCGGGCACAGACAGTACAGGCCCGCACAAAATCAATAACATCAGTCTCCAGAGTCGGCCACCAATAAAATCGAGAGATGAGTTGAAAGGATTTCTTGATGCCCGCATGGCCTGCGAGGTGGGAGGAGTGTCCCCACTTGAGAATCCCGAGACGCTGGCGAGGAGAGACGAAGGTCTTCCCTGGAGGAGTTTGCCTGATGGAAGCTGGAGAAGTGGAGATCAGACAGTCCGGAGGAATGATGTGTTGCGGAGAGGCCTCTACTTCAGAGGCATCAGAAGAACGAGAGAGGGCATCGGCCCTAATGTTCTTGTCAGTAGGGCGAAAATGGATTTCAAAGTTAAAACGGGCAAAGAACAACGACCACCTAGCCTGGCTAGGGTTCAGTCGTTGGGCAGACTGGAGATAGGAGAGATTCTTGTGATCAGTGTATATATTAACTGGATATTTTGATCCCTCCAGCAGGTGCCTCCATTCCTCAAGCGCCAATTTAATGGCCAGTAGTTCTCGATCACCAATGGAATAGTTTTTCTCTGCCGGAGAGAAGGTCCTAGAAAAAAAACCACAAGTCACAGCATGCCCGGAAGAATTTTTTTGTAGAAGAACTGCTCCAGCTCCCACTGAGGAGGCGTCTACCTCCAATAAGAAGGGTTTAGATGGGTCAGGTCTGGAGAGTACGGGAGCAGAAGAAAAGGCAGACTTGAGATGTTTAAATGAGTCTTCCGCTTGGGGAGACCAGGACTTAGGATTGGCATTCTTCTTGGTTAGAGCCACGATAGGGGCCACAATAGTGGAGAAGTGTGGAATGAATTGTCTGTAATAATTGGCAAATCCCAAAAAACGTTGGATAGCACGGAGTCCGGAGGGGCGTGGCCAATCTAACACGGCAGATAGTTTATCTGGATCCATTTGTAGTCCCTGGCCAGAGACCAAGTATCCTAGGAAAGGAAGAGATTGACATTCAAAGAGACATTTTTCCATTTTGGCATAAAGTTGATTGTCCCGAAGTCTCTGAAGAACCATGTGGACATGCTGGCGGTGTTCTTCCAAGTTGGCAGAAAAAAACAGAATATTGTCCAGGTAAACCACAACACAGGTATATAGGAGATCACGAAAAATTTCATTAACAAAGTCTTGGAAGACGGCAGGGGCGTTGCACAGGCCAAAGGGCATGACCAGATACTCAAAGTGTCAATCTCTGGTGTTAAATGCAGTCTTCCATTCATCCCCCTCCCTGATGCGGATGAGATTATAAGCACCTCTTAAGTCCAGCTTGGTAAAGATGTGGGCGCCTTGTAGGCGATCAAAGAGTTCCGAGATAAGAGGTAAGGGGTAGCGTTTTTTTACCGTGATTTTATTAAGTCCACGGTAATCAATGCAAGGGCGTAGGGAGCCATCTTTTTTGGACACAAAAAAAAATCCAGCTCCGGCAGGAGAGGAGGACTTGTGGATAAACCCCTTTTTTAAATTCTCCTGGATGTACTCCGACATGGCTTGGGTTTCTGGAGCAGACAGAGGATAGATTCTGCCCCGGGGTGGAGTAGTACCCGGGAGGAGGTCAATAGGACAGTCATAAGGCCTGTGAGGAGGCAAAGTCTCTGCTTGTTTTTTGCAAAAAACATCAGCATAGTCCAGATAGGCCTTAGGAAGACCAGATACCGGGGGAACCACAGGGTCACGATTGTGAGTACTGGGAACCGGTTTAAGACAGTCCTTGTGACAAGAAGTACCCCAGTTCTTGATTTCTCCTGTGGACCAATCAAGGGTTGGGGAATGGCGTTGAAGCCACGGTAATCCAAGAAGAATTTCTGAAGTGCAGTTAGAGAGGACCAAAAATTCAATTTTTTCGTGATGGGGTCCGATGCACATTAGGAGAGGTTCCGTGCGGTAACGCACGGTACAGTCCAATCTTTCATTGTTAACAGAATTGATGTAGAGGGGTCTGGCGAGACTGGTCACCGGGATGTTGAACCTGTTGATGAGAGAGGCCAAAATAAAATTTCCTGCAGATCCGGAATCCAAGAAGGCCATAACAGAGAAGGAGAAGGTAGAAGAAGATATCCGCACAGGCACAGTAAGGCGTGGAGAAGCAGAGTTCACATCAAGAGCTGTCTCACCTTTGTGCGGAGTCAGCGTACGTCTTCCCTGGCGGGGAGGACGGATAGGACAATCCTTCAAGAAATGTTCGGTACCGGCACAGTACAGGCAAAGATTCTCCATGCGGCGTCGTGTCCTCTCTTGAGGTGTCAAGCGAGACCGGTCAATTCGGTCAATCCGTTCCTCTGCCTCCACGGCGGGAGGCAGAGGAACGGATTGCAGAGGACCAGAGGAGAGAGGAGCCGGGGAGAGAAACCGTGTTGTGCGAAGAAAGTCCATATCCTGGCGGAGCTCCTGACGCCTTTCGGAAAAACGCATGTCAATGCGGGTGGCAAGATGAATAAGTTCATGCAGGTTAGCAGGAATTTCTCGTGCGGCCAGAACATCTTTAATGTTGCTGGATAGGCCTTTTTTAAAGGTCGCGCAGAGGGCCTCGTTATTCCAGGATAACTCGGAGGCAAGAGTACAGAATTGGATGGCGTACTCGCCAACAGAAGAATTACCCTGGACCAGGTTCAGCAGGGCAGTCTCAGCAGAAGAGGCTCGGGCAGGTTCCTCAAAGACACTTCGAATCTCCGTGAAGAAGGAGTGTACAGAGGCAGTGACAGGGTCATTGCGGTCCCAGAGCGGTGTGGCCCATGACAGAGCTTTCCCAGACAGAAGGCTGACTACGAAAGCCACCTTAGACCTTTCAGTAGGAAACTGGTCCGACATCATCTCCAAGTGCAGGGAACATTGCGAAAGAAAGCCACGGCAAAACTTAGAGTCCCCATCAAATTTATCCGGCAAGGATAGTCGTAGGCCGGAAGCGGCCACTCGCTGCGGAAGAGGTGCAGGAGCTGGCGGAGGAGAAGCTTGCTGGAGCTGTGGTAATAGCTGCTGTAGCATCACGGTCAGTTGGGATAGCTGGTGGCCTTGTTGCGCTATCTGTTGCGACTGCTGGGCGACCACCGTGGTGAGGTTGGCGACAATTGGCAGCGGGACTTCAGCGGGATCCATGGCCGGATCTACTGTTATGATTCGGCTGGCTGGAGGTGGATCCTCTGTGCCAGAGAGGGATTGGCGTGGACCGTGTTGGTGGACCGGTTCTAAGTTGCTACTGGTATTCACCAGAGCCCGCCGCAAAGCGGGATGGTCTTGCAGCGGCGGTAGCAACCAGGTGGTATCCACCATCAACGGCTCAACCTCTCTGACTGCTGAAGATAGGCGCGGTACAAGGGAGTAGACAAGAGCAAGGTCGGATGTAGCAGAAGGTCAGGGCAGGCAGCAAGGATCGTAGTCAGGGGAACCGGCAGGAGGTCTGGAACACAGGCTAGGAACACACAAGGGAACGCTTTCACTGGCACAATGGCAACAAGATCCGGCGAGGGAGTGCAGGGGAAGTGAGGTATAAGTAGGGAGTGCACAGGTGATAACACTGATTAGGCCTGCTGCGCCAATCAGTGGCGCAGTGGCCCTTTAAATTGCAGACACCCGGCGCGCGCGCGCCCTAAGGAGCGGGGCCGCGCGCGCCGGGACAAGACAGACGGGGAACGGGTCAGGTACGGGAGCCGGGACGCGCATCGCGAGCGGGCGCCTCCAGCGACGCGAATCGCATCCCGGCTGAGAGAGATATTGAAGCGCACCCGGTCAGCAGGTCTGACCGGGGCGCTGCGAATGAGAGGATGCTGCGAGCGCTCCGGGGAGGAGCGGGGACCCAGAGTGCTCGGCGTAACAAGAGCACAGAGGGTTAATAGAGACACAAGATCTTCACTGCAGCATCACAGCATCTCCCAGCAAAAGTCCAGAGCACAGAGGGTTAATAGAGACACAAGACCTTCACTGCAGCATCACAGCATCTCCCAGAAAAAGTCCAGAGCACAGAGGGTTAATAGAGACACTAGTTTCACACCGCAGCACCTCTCAGCATCCCCAGTGCTTCCAGGGCATGGGAGTCCCCCAGGCAACCAGAAGCCCCACCCATGAAGCGTCCAGCAATGGTGGCCGGATCCTCTCTCCCCACAGCCCCAGGGGCCTCCACTTTCTTCACCGACACCCTCCTCAGCCGCAGCCCCGCACCGTCACCTCCACTGTCCCAGCGCTCCCGCAAGCAGCATCGGAGGAGTCAGTAGAAGAACCGCAACTCCACAGGGGCCCCCAGGTAAGTCGGGACCAGGTCAGGATAACAGGAACAGGAGATTAGGAGCTGGGTCTGCGGGGGTACCGAGATGTGCGACCGCTCAGCTCGCTATCAGGCCACGCCCCCCATTTCCATTTCACATTCCCTCCCCCCAATTTATTCCCCTTTCACATCCCCCCCATTTTATTTCTATCCCTTCATTTCACATTCCTCCCCCCATTTTATTTCCATTTCACATTCCTCCCCCTATTTCCATTCCCTCCCCCCATTTTATTTCCATTTCACATTCCCTCCCACCATTTTATTTCCATTTCACAGTCCCTCCCCACATTTTATTTCTATCCCTCCATTTCACATCCCCCCCCATTTTATTTCTATCCCTCCATTTCACATTCTACCCTCCCCCATTTTATTTCTATCCCTCCTATTTCTCCCCCCCCCCCCCCATTTCATGTCAGTTCCCCAATGTCACATCTACTTCCCCATCGCATGCTCACCCTGGTCACCCTTTTTCCCCCCTCAGTGTGTAACACAAAAAACATCCCTTTACACAAATACAGCAGCAGTTTTGAAGGCTCTAAACACTATTACTGAGGACACATGTCCCTCAGAGAGATCTTCTCACCCAGAGTCTGACCTGACTTGTAAATAGCTGCCCCCCCCCCCGCCCCCGCCCCCGCCCCCGCCCAACAGAGTTATTTTAGTGCTTTAGTAGTGTAATAATGGAGTGCAGTGCTGCTTCTCTGGGCTCTGATCACACACACAGTCCCTCAGAGATCTGACCTGACTAGTAAATAACCCCCACACTGCAGTTGTAATAGTGCTCTAGTAGTGTAATAATGGCATGCAGCACTGCTTCTCTGGGCTCTGATCACACACACAAACACTGTCCCTCACAGAGATCTTCTCAGCTGAGTCTGACCTGACAAGTAAATAGCCCCCACACCACCACACTGCAGTTGTAATAGTGCTCTAGTAGTGTAATAATGGTGTGAAGCGCTGCTTCTCTGGGCTCTGATCACACACACACACACACACACACACACACACACTGTCCCTCACAGAGATCTTCTCAGCTGAGTCTGACCTGACTAGTAAATAGCCCCCACACTGCAGTTGTAATAGTGCTCTAGTAGTGTAATAATGGAGTGCAGCGCTGCTTCTCTGGGCTCTGATCACACACACACACACTGTCCCTCACAGAGATCTTCTCAGCTGAGTCTGACCTGACTAGTAAATAGCCCCCACACTGCAGTTGTAATAGTGCTCTAGTAGTGTAATAATGGTGTGCAGCGCTGCTTCTCTGGCTCTGATCACACACACACACACACACACTGTCCCTCACAGAGATCTTCTTCTCAGCTGAGTCTGATCTGACAAGTAAATAGCCCCCACACTGCAGTTGTAATAGTGCTCTAGTAGTGTAAGAATGGTGTGCAGCGCTGCTTCTCTGGCTCTGATCACACACACACACACACACTGTCCCTCACAGAGATCTTCTTCTCAGCTGAGTCTGATCTGACAAGTAAATAGCCCCCACACTGAAGTTGTAATAGTGCTCTAGTAGTGTAAGAATGGTGTGCAGCACTGCTTCTCTGGGCTCTGTTTACACACAGAGATCATCTCTCATCAGCTCCTCAATCCAACATGGCTGCTGCAGATCTATGCCTTGTCTTACCAGGTGCCTTAGCCCCACCCCTATAATGCCTCCTGATCAGCTTTGAGCAGTATACAAAACTTTGGCTAACGCCGAGGTCATGTGATCTTGCTAGTATTCATCAAGCTAGCATCTACAGTGTCAAGCCGAAGAACTGTCACAGGGGCCCCTATCACCATCCATTGTGGAGCTTAAGGGGTTACACTAAGCTTTCTGCTCCCAGGGGATAGTGCGGCTGTTCATCACATCTGTTGACCCCCGGAGAGGACCCACAGGCGACCCCCGGAGAGGACCCACAGGCGACCCCCCAAGAGGACCCACAGATGACCTTGGGGGAGATCTCTATATATATGTCTCTTCTTACCTTGTGATGTGAGGGGCCGGTGATCCTCCATCATGACTATGTCCTGGTACAGATCCTTGTGTCCTTCTACATACTCCCACTCCTCCATGGAGAAATAGACCGCCACATCCTGACACCTTATAGGAACCTGACACACAATGATACCGTCATCACCAGACTCCTCCATTACTGTATAATGTCCCAGCAGTGTCACCTCTCTAATCATCACCAGCCCCTCCATTACTGTATAATGTCCCAGCAGTGTCACCTCTCTAATCATCACCAGACCCCTCCATTACTGTATAATGTCCCAGCAGTGTCACCTCTCCAGTCATCACCAGACCCCTCCATTACTGTATAATGTCCCAGCAGTGTCACCTCTCCAGTCATCACCAGACCCCTCCATTACTGTATAATGTCCCAGCAGTGTCACCTCTCCAGTCATCACCAGACCCCTCCATTACTATATAATGTCCCAGCAGTGTCACCTCTCCAGTCATCACCAGACCCCTCCATTACTGTATAATGTCCCAGCAGGGTCACCTCTCCAGTCATCACCAAACCCCTCCATTACTGTATAATGTCCAAGCAGGGTCACCTCTCCAGTCATCACCAGACCCCTCCATTACTGTATAATATCCCAGCAGTGTCACCTCTCTAATCATCACCAGACCCCTCCATTACTGTATAATGTCCCAGCAGTGTAACCTCTCTAATCATCATCAGACCCCTCCATTACTATATAATGTCCCAGCAGTGTCACCTCTCCAGTCATCACCAGACCCCTCCATTACTGTATAATGTCCCAGCAGTATCACCTCTCCAGTCATCACCAGACCCCTCCATTACTGTATAATGTCCCAGCAGTATCACCTCTCCAGTCATCACCAGACCCCTCCATTACTGTATAATGTCCCAGCAGTATCACCTCTCCAGTCATCACCAGACCCCTCCATTACTGTATAATGTCCCAGCAGGGTCACCTCTCCAGTCATCACCAGACCCCTCCATTACTGTATAATGTCCCAGCAGGGTCACCTCTCCAGTCAGCAGCTCAGTGATCCTGTGGATGAGTTCTAGGATCTTCTCCTCATGTATCAGTGAGTGAGGTGGAGGCTCTGTGATGGGGCCCCGGGCCCTGCTCCATCCTCCTGACTCATGGAGATGGCTGCAGGGGTCCACACACTCCCCCCATGTCTTCTTCACTATGGTGTAATCCTGTGTATGGAGAGAGACAATGAGGGGACTGACCCCAGTATTCCTCCCTCACTACAAAGAGGAGATTGTGCCCCCTGTATAGAGCTCTAGTGAGCACATCTGGAATACTGGGGTCAGTTCTGGAGACCTCACCTACAAAGAGACATCCAGAACATAGAGCGGGGCCAAAGATGGGGGGACAACAATGGTGGAAATGTAGATGGGGGACAACAATGGTGGAAACGCAGATGGGGACAACAATGGTGGAAATGTAGATGGGGACAACAATGGTGGAAATGTAGATGGGGGGACAACAATGGTGGAAATGTAGATGGGGGGACAACAATGGAGGAAATGTAGATGGGGGACAACAATGGTGGAAATGTAGATGGGGGGACAACAATGGTGGAAATGTAGATGGGGGGACAACAATGGTGGAAATGTAGATGGGGGGACAACAATGGTGGAAATGTAGATGGGGGGACAACAATGGTGGAAATGTAGATGGAGGGACAACAATGGTGGAAATGTAGATGGGGGGACAACAATGGTGGAAATGTAGATGGGGGACAACAATGGTGGAAATGTAGATGGGGGGACAACAATGGTGGAAATGTAGATGGGGGACAACAATGGTGGAAATGTAGATGGGGGACAACAATGGTGGAAACGCAGATGGGGACAACAATGGTGGAAATGTAGATGGGGACAACAATGGTGGAAATGTAGATGGGGGGACAACAATGGTGGAAATGTAGATGGGGGGACAACAATGGAGGAAATGTAGATGGGGGACAACAATGGTGGAAATGTAGATGGGGGGACAACAATGGTGGAAATGTAGATGGGGGGACAACAATGGTGGAAATGTAGATGGGGGGACAACAATGGTGGAAATGTAGATGGAGGGACAACAATGGTGGAAATGTAGATGGGGGGACAACAATGGTGGAAATGTAGATGGGGGACAACAATGGTGGAAATGTAGATGGGGGGACAACAATGGTGGAAATGTAGATGGGGGGACAACAATGGTGGAAATGTAGATGGGGGACAACAATGGTGGAAATGTAGATGGGGGGACAACAATGGTGGAAATGTAGATGGGGGAGAACAATGGTGGAAATGTAGATGGGGGAACAACATTGGTGGAAATGTAGATGGAGACAACAATGGTGGAAATGTAGATGGGGGACAACAATGGTGGAAATGTAGATGGGGGGACAACATTGGTGGAAATGTAGATGGGGACAACAATGGTTGAAATGTAGATGGGGACAACAATGGTGGAAACGCAGATGGGGACAACAATGGTGGAAATGTAGATGGGGACAACAATGGTGGAAATGTAGATGGGGGGACAACAATGGTGGAAATGTAGATGGGGGACAACAATGGTGGAAATGTAGATGGGGACAACAATGGTGGAAATGTAGATGGGGACAACAATGGTGTAAATGTAGATGGGGGGCAACAATGGTGGAAATGTAGATGGGGACAACAATGGTGGAAATGTAGATGTTGACAACAATGGTGGAAATGTAGATGGGGGACAACAATGGTGGAAATGTAGATGGGTCACCTCACCTCTCCGGTCAGCAGGTGGAGGATCTCCAAGGTGAAGCGTAATATTCTCTTAGCTATTTCATTCCTGTCTTTCTCCATCCTTGGAGGTTATTCAGGAGAAGAGGAGACAACTGGATTATAAATATAAGTGAGGATGTGTATGTGATATATGATGTGACCCCTGTATGAT
>NW_026608172.1:0-55000 GCF_029499605.1 Hyla sarda | reverse complement strand
CAATGATCAGTATAAGAGATCAGTGTGTGCAGTCTTATAGTCTCCTATGGGATAATAATGATCAGTATAAGAGATCAGTGTGTGCAGTGTTATAGTCTCCTATGGGATAATAATGATCAGTATAAGAGATCAGTGTGTGCAGTGTTATAGTCTCCTATGGGATAATAATGATCAGTATAAGAGATCAGTTTGTACAGTGTTATAGTGTCCTATGGGATAATAATGATCAGTATAAGAGATCAGTGTGTGCAGTGTTATAGTCTCCTATGGGATAACAATGATCAGTATAAGAGATCAGTGTGTGCACTGTTATAGTCTCCTATGGGATAACAATGATCAGCTTAAGAGATCAGTGTGTAGTATTATAGTCTCCTATGGGATAACAATGATCAGCATAAGAGATCAGTGTGTAGTATTATAGTTTCCTATGGGATAATAATGATCAGTATAAGAGATCAGTGTGTGTAGTATTATAGTCTCCTATGGGATAACAATGATCAGTATAAGAGATCAGTGTGTGCAGTGTTATAGTCTCCTATGGGATAATAATGATCAGTATAAGAGATTAGTGTGTGCAGTGTTATAGTGTCCTATGGGATAATAATGATCAGAATAAGAGATCAGTGTGATCAGTATTATAGTCTCCTATGGGATAATAATGATCAGTATAAGAGATCAGTGTGATCAGCATTATAGTCTCCTATGGGATAATAATGATCAGTATAAGAGATCAGTGTGATCAGTATTATAGTCTCCTATGGGATAAGAATGATCAGTATAAGAGATCAGTGTGATCAGTGTTATAGTCTCCTATGGGATAATAATGATCAGTATAAGAGATCAGTGTGATCAGTGTTATAGTCTCCTATGGGATAATAATGATCAGCATAAGAGATCAGTGTGTGCAGTGTTATAGTCTCCTATGGGATAATAATGATCAGTATAAGAGATCAATGTGATCAGTGTTATAGTCTCCTATGGGATAATAATGATCAGTATAAGAGATCAGTGTGATCAGTATTATAGTCTCCTATGGGATAATAATGATCAGTATAAGAGATCAGTGTGTGCAGTGTTATAGTCTCCTATGGGATAATAATGATCAGTATAAGAGATCAGTGTGATCAGTATTATAGTCTCCTATGGGATAATAATGATCAGCATAAGAGATCAGTGTGTGCAGTGTTATAGTCTCCTATGGGATAATAATGATCAGTATAAGAGATCAGTGTGATCAGTATTATAGTCTCCTATGGGATAATAATGATCAGTATAAGAGATCAGTGTGTGCAGTATTATAGTCTCCTATGGGATAATAATGATCAGTATAAGAGATCAGTGTGTGCAGTGTTATAGTCTCCTATGGGATAATAATGATCAGTATAAGAGATCAGTGTGTGCAGTGTTATAGTCTCCTATGGGATAACAATGATCAGTATAAGAGATCAGTGTGTGCAGTGTTATAGTCTCCTATGGGATAACAATGATCAGTATAAGAGATCAGTGTGTGCAGTGTTATAGTCTCCTATGGGATAACAATGATCAGTATAAGAGATCAGTGTGTGCAGTGTTATAGCCTCCTATGGGATAATAATGATCAGTATAAGAGATCAGTGTGTGCAGTGTTATAGTCTCCTGTGGGATATTAATGATCAGTATAAGAGATCAGTGTGTGCAGTGTTATAGGTCCCTATGTGATAACAATGATCAGTATAAGAGATCAGTGTGTGCAGTGTTATAGTCTCCTGTGGGATATTAATGATCAGTATAAGAGATCAGTGTGATCAGTGTTATAGTCTCCTATAGGATAATAATGATCAGTATAAGAGATCAGTGTGTGCAGTGTTATAGTCTCCTATGGGATAATAATGATCAGTATAAGAGATCAGTGTGTGCAGTGTTATAGTCTCCTATGGGATAATAATGATCAGTATAAGAGATCAGTGTGATCAGTGTTATAGTCTCCTATAACACTGCAAAAAAAAAAAAAAAAAAGGGGAAAAAAAAGGGAATAAAAGGTCATTTAACACCTCCCCTAATAAAAGTTTGAATCACCCCCTTTTCCCATTTAAAGAAAAAAAAACGTGTAAATAAAAATAAACTTGTGGTATCGCAACGTGCGTAAATGTCCGAACTATAAAATATATAGTTAAATTAAACCGCACGGTCAATGGCGTACGCGCAAAAAAATTCCAAAGTCCAAAATAGTGTATTTTTGGTCACTTTTTATACCATAAAAAATGACAATGATGACAAAAAAGGAGGGGAATGAGGAGGGACAAACACCATTCCGACAAAACACATCAAGGAAAGGGGAAGAGAAGACGAGGGAGGGGTAGAAGAAAAAAGAGAAGGAAGCTCAACCAAGGACTTAAGGAAAGGGTAGAAACTAAGGGGGCTGCCTATCAGTGAACCTATCCCAGGGATCCCACACCGAAAGAAAGGCCGGGACTGTGTTGTTCAAAGAGGCCTTGAGGGACTCCAAAGACCTAACTTCCCGTAACCTAGCAACTAGATCATCCTCCGAAGGAGTAAGAATCTGCTTCCGATACTAAGCTATGAGGGTCTTGGCAGCTAAAGCGATATGTAGGAATAATTTAAACGGCTTCTTCTCTAAAGTTCTGACCGACAATTGTAGGAGATAGATCAGTGGGTTCAATGGGACCACTACCCCCATCATCGCTTGGACCAAGCGCTGAACCCTACCTCAATATGGAATTATATGCGGACAGGACCAAAAGATGTGGAAGGTATCACCGAAGCCAACCCCACATCTCCAACACTGGGGGGAATGTCAGGGTTCAGCCTGTTCAGCAAGGCAGGGGTGTGGTACCACCCCATGAGCATTTTATATTGAGTTTCCTTGTAAGCCATACAAATCGAGGCCCTAGCGGCCTGATCCCAGATTACCCTCCACTGAGGGATGGTGATAGAGGTCTGAAGGGCTGTCTCCCGATATGTCATGTATCTATGTGAGGGAGTAGTGCCATTTGGAGGGGAGATCAAGAGAGAGTAAATACTAGAAAGGAGTCCCCTCGTCTGGGGCCCGCTCCTGCACAGCCTCTCAAAGCAGGTAGGCAAGGACACACTCAAGGAGCCCCGAGCCAAAGACAGGTAATGACGAAGCTGTACATAGCGAGGCAGTTCAGAGGAGGGGAGATTCCAACGAGAAATCAGTTGGTCAAAGGGTAGGAGAGTACGTGACACAGGATCGACCACATCAGCCCAGCAGAAAAGATTACGGGAGCCCCATTCCCTAACCATATAGGAGGTCACACCAGGGGAGAAGTCCGGATTATAGAGGAACGACCTCAGGGGAGTAAAAGAGAATAGGAGTCCAAACTGCCTAGAACAGTAGGTCCATACATAGCGGGTGAAGGACATGGGGTCAAGGAGAGGGCTAGGTGGGGACGGAAGAGAGAAGAACCATAGGAAGGAGTTCGGATGCGTAGGAGCTAGCCATAATTTCTCCACCTCCATCCATTTGCTATAAGCATGGTAGGTGGACCAGGACGCTAGGTGCATTAGATGGGCCGCCCAGTAGTTCTTCGTCACATCCGGTACCCCAAGCCCCCCCGTGACATTGGTTCATCATGATAACCAACATAGGCAGCCTGTGCAGTTTAGCATCCCAAACGAACCGAAAAATAGCTGATTGAAAAGAGCGCAGGACTGCAAGCGAAGGAAAAGTTAGTTCTCAGGAGGGAAACCATAGAAGAGGACAGGTTAAGGGGCATCGCCTCAGACTTAGAAAGGTTAACCTTATAGCCAGAGACGAGACCATAGGTATGGAGAAGTTTATAAAGGGAAGGTAAAGCTATAAGGGGGTTAGTAAGAGTAAGCAAGACATCGTCTGCGAAAAGACAAATCTTAAATTCCCTACCATGGATAGCCACACCGGAGATGTCCGGGTCCCCACGGATTAGGGCTGCCAGCGGTTCAATGCATAATGCAAAAATCAGGGGGGACAACGGGCATCCCTGTCGAGTTCCATTATAAAGTGGAAAAGAAGCAGAAGAGGAAAAGGGAAGTTTAAGCGAAGCGATAGGAGAGGAGTATAGGCCCCGTAAAGCTGTAAGGAAGTTACCAGAGATCCCAAACTTCTGGAGAGTGGCAAACATAAACGGCCAACCCAACCTATCAAAGGCCTTCTCCGTGTCTAAGCTCAACAGCAAGGCCTGCCCTGAACCCCGATTATCCACATCTATCAGGTCCAGAACCCTTCTCGGGTTATCTCCCCCCTGGCGACCGGGGATAAATCCCACTTGGTCTTTATGTATAAAGGTAGGTAAAAAGCCACAGAGGCGAGTCGCCAACACTTTAGAGAACAACTTCATGTCAACATTAAGGAGGGCTATGGGCCTATAGCTGGAGAAATCATGAGGATCCTTCCCAGGCTTCGGGATCAGGGTAATTAGAGAGTGTAGAAAGGTTTGCGGGACACCCTCTCCACTCAGGAAAGAACGGAATAAAGAGACCAGTTTAGGTGAAAGTATATCTGAGAACGTTTTATAATACAGATACGTAAAGCTGTCTGGACCCGGGGAGCGCCCCGCAGGGAGGGACTTAAGGACATCAGCAAGCTACTCAAGGGTAATGGGAGCATTCAGGACCTCCCAATCAGCAGCAGAGATGACCGGAAGGCTATACTTCGAGAGGAAGGAGTCTAGCGCTGCAGCACGCCCCCCCGGGTCAGAGGGTAGTTGAGAGGGAAGAGAGTACAGTTTAGAGTAATAGTCCTGAAAAAGACTAGAGATAGAGTCAGGGTGATACTGTAGCGTCCCTACCGAGTCCCTCAGGGCAGAAGGCGTTTGTGAGGCCGCCCGATCCCGAATGCGCCTGGCCAGCATAGTATGAGCTTTATTGCCCTTCTCATAGAACCGTTGTTTGGCATACAGTAATTGTCGCTCAAGCATTTGGAGTGCCAGGTCTCCCAGGATCGGGAGGGAAGGAGCTGCCTGAAGGCGAGCCTCCAGGTCAGAAATTAAAACCCTGAGTTCCCGGGAGCGGGCCAACCAATCCCGTTTCTGTCTAGAGCTCAAAGCAATGAAATGACCTCTGACCGCAGCTTTGTGGGCCTCCCACAGAATAGCTTGGGAAGAGACAGAACCCTCATTAGCAGTAAAATTGTCAGAAATGCTTTTAAGGATCGAGTCACGGGAAGGAGGGGATTTAAGAAGAGAATCATTAATGCGCCAGTGACAGCGGTGAAGAAAAGTAGAAAACGGAGAAAAGGAGACTAGGACAGGGCCATGGTCAGACCAGGACATAGGTTCCAAGGAAGCAGAGGTGAGCATTCGTACCATGGGGAGGTTGCCAAAAAAGTAGTCAATGCGAGTATGAGGGTGCGAGTAAAAAGAAAAAGACCGGTCGGAGGGATGATTAATACGCCACAAATCAAAAAGCGCGGGCGAGAGAACCAATCTACGAAAAAGCGTAGACAGGCGCATCTGCGCAGCAGGAGGAGGGGACCCAGAGAGTGAAGGACGGTCAACCCTAGGAGAAAAGGCTAAACTAAAATCCCCCCTTAGTAACCACGCCGAGGAGGAGTATTTACGCAGCCGTGTAAAAACCCACTTAACCCCTTAACGACGAAGGACGTATATTTACATCCTTCGCCGCCTCCCGCGATATGGCATATCGGGTCGGTCCCGGTGGCTATCAACGGCCGGGACCCGCGGCTAATACAGGACATCACCAATCGCAGTGACGCCCTGTATTAACCCTTCAGACGCGGCGATCAAAGCTGACCGCCGCGTCTGAAGTGAAAGTAACCCGGCTGTTCAGTCGGGCTGTTCGGGACCGCAGCGTGTCCCGAATAGCTTACAGGACACTGGGTGGGCCCTTACCTGCCTCCTCGGTGTCTGATCGACGAATGACTGCTCCGTGCCTGAGATCCAGGCAGGAGCAGTCAAGCGCCGATAACACTGATCACAGGCGTGTTAATACACACCAGTGATTAGCATGAGAGATCAGTGTGTGCAGAGTTATAGGTCCCTATGGGATAACAATGATCAGTATAAGAGATCAGTGTGTGCAGTGTTATAGTCTCCTATGGGATAATAATGATCAGTATAAGAGATCAGTGTGTGCAGTGTTATAGTCTCCTATGGGATAATAATGATCAGTATAAGAGATCAGTGTGTGCAGTGTTATAGTCTCCTATGGGATAATAATGATGAGTATAAGAGATCAGTGTGAGCAGTGTTATAGTCTCCTATGGGATAATAATGATCAGTATAAGATCAGTGTGTGCAGTGTTATAGTCTCCTATGGGATAATAATGATCAGTATAAGATCAGTGTGTGCAGTGTTATAGTCTCCTATGGGATAATAATGATCAGTATAAGAGATCAGTGTGTGCAGTGTTATAGGTCCCTATGGGATAACAATGATCAGTATAAGAGATCAGTGTGAGCAGTGTTATATAGTCTCCTATGGGATAATAATGATCAGTATAAGAGATCAGTGTGTGCAGTGTTATAGTCTCCTATGGGATAATAATGATCAGTATAAGAGATCAGTGTGTGCAGTGTTATAGTCTCCTATGGAATAATAATGATCAGTATAAGAGATCAGTGTGTGCAGTATTATAGTCTCCTATGGGATAATAATGATCAGTATAAGAGATCAGTGTGTGCAGTGTTATAGTCTCCTATGGGATAATAATGATCAGTATAAGAGATCATTGTGTGCAGTGTTATAGTCTCCTATAGGATAACAATGATGAGTACAAGAGATCAGTGTGTGCAGTGTTCTAGGTCCCTATGGGACCTAGAACACTGCAAAAAAAAAAAAGTAAAAAAAAAAGTGTTAATAAAGGTCATTTAACCCTAATAAAAGTTTGAATCACCCCCCTTTCCCATAAAAAAAATAAAAGTGTAAATAAAAATAAACATGTGGTAAATGTCCGAACTATAAAATTATATCATTAATTAAACCGCACGGTCAATGGTGTACACGTAAAAAAAATCCAAAGTCCAAAAAAGCGTATTTTTGGTCCCTTTTTATACCATTAAAAATGAATAAAAAGTGATCAAAAAGTCCGATAAATGCAACAATGGTACCGATAAAAACTTCAGATCACGGCGCAAAAAATGAGCCCTCATACCGCCTTGTACGTGGAAAAATTAAAAAGTTATAGGGGTCAGAAGATGATAATTTTAAACTTATACATTTTCCTGCATGTAGTTATGATTTTTTCCAACCTATATAATTCGGGGATCATTATAATCGTATGGACCTACAGGATAAAGAGAAGGGGGCATTGTTACCGAAAAATGTACTACGTAGAAACGGAAGCCCCCAAAAGTTACAAAATGGCGTTTTTTCTTCGATTTTGTCGCACAATGATTTTTTTTCCCGTTTCGCCGTGAATTGTTTGGGAAAATGACTGATGTCACCGCAAAGTAGAATTGGTGGCGCAAAAAATAAGCATCATATGGAATTTTAGGTGGAAAATTGAAAGGGTTATGATTTTTAAAAGGTGATGAGGAAAAAACGAAAGTGCAAAAACTGAAAAACCCTGAGTCCTTAAGGGGTGAAGAAAGGGGAGGTGTGAAGTGTTTGGGGCACATTACAGAGGAGTAGTTTTTTTTATCACCCAGGGACCCTTGCAGAATAAGGAACCTACCCGATGGGTCTTCATATGAGGAAGTAACCTGCCCTCCCCCCTATTTTTATTGATGCCCTGAAATCATTCGGGGACATTTATCTTCGTTTTTGGTAAGCAAGTTCTGTAGTCATTTTTTTCTTGCTATTTTTTTGCTTATGTATGACATATTTATCATTCTATCACAAGGGGTGGATAAATTTGGCTTACATAAGCAAAAAACCAATAAATCACTTTTAAATACCATTTTTTAGCACACATAAGCAAAAACCAAGTACCGTATTTATCGGCGTATAACACGCACTTTTTAGGCTAACATTTTTAGCCTAAAGTCTATGTACGTGTTATACGCCGATACATCCCCAGGAAAGGCAGGGGGAGAGAGGCCGTCGGTGCCCGCTTCTCTCCCCCTGCCTTCCCTGGGGTCTAGAGCGCTGCTGCCGGCCCTTCTCTCCCCCTGGTTATCGGCGCCGCTGCCTGTTCTGTCCCCCTGACTATCGGGACCGGCACCCCATTGCCGGCGCCGATAGCTGGGGGAGAGAAGCGGCACCGACAGCCAGGGGGAGAGAAGGGTTGCCTCCCCCCATCCCCGGTGGCATAATTACCTGTTGCCAGGGTCGGGTCCGCGCTGCTGCAGGCCTCCGGCTTGCGTCCCCTGCGTCGTTGCTATGCGCTGCACGGCGCGGCGCATGACGTCAGTGCGCCGCGCATAGCAACAACGCAGGGGACGCACACCGGAGGCCTGCAGCAGCGCGGACCTGACCCCGACAACAGTTAATTATGCCACCGGGGATGGGGGGAAGCAATGGGGCCGACAATGGGTGCTGCTGCCCCTTCTCTCCCCCTGGCTGTCGGCGCCGCTTCTCACCCCCTGGCTATCGGCGCCGGCAATGGGGTGCCGGCACCGATAGTCAGGGGGACAGAACGGGCAGCGGCGCCGATAGCCAGGGGGAGAGAAGGGCCGGCAGCAGGGCTCTAGACCCCAGGAAAGGCAGGGGGAGGGAAGCGGGCAGCGACGGCCTCTCTTCCCCTGCCTTTCCTGGGGATGTATCGGGGTATACACGCGCACGAACGCACCATCATTTTACCATGGATATTTGGGTAAAAAACTTTTTTTTACCCAAATATCCTTGGTAAAATGAGGGTGCGTGTTATAGGCCGGTGCGTGGTATACCCCGATAAATACGGTAATGACTACATATATATATGTGTGTATGTATTTATGTGTGTTTATTAAATTTTTTTAATACAGTTTTTTCTCCCTAAATGTACTTACTTATTTATTTATTTTTTTTACTTGTTCTACAGATCCGTGTCTCCTGTGGACTCCTTCGGATTTGGTGGACTACTTCGACGACCAGCATTTTTCTTTGCTTGATGTTAATAAAATGGTTAACGAGGGCTTGTGGGGGAGTGTTTTTTGTAATAACATATTTTTTAAACCTGTTGTGTTTTTTTTTTTTTACTTACTGGACAGGCTTAGTAGTGGAAGCTGTCTTACAGACGGAGTCCATTACTAAGTCGGGCTTAGCATTATCCACAAAAACAGCTAGCGCTAACCCCCAATTATTACCCTGGTAATATTTTTTAAATATTTAATTATTTATTTAAAAATAAAAAATAAAACGCATAGGGGTTATTTTTATTCTCAGCCAAATACCAACCAAACAGTAACAGCCCGACGTTACCAGGATGGGCGAGGATCATTGTTACTGGCCCTCCCCATCCTAAATAACGCCAGCCTGTTACTGCCTAGGCCCAGGAGCGCCATTTATGATGCTCCGGGCCTGTTGGTATTGGCTCTTCCCGGCACCCCTGTGGCGTTGGGTACCGGGGTAATAATTGGGGGTTATCGCTAGCTGTTTTTGTGGCTAAGTCCGGCTTAGTAATGGACTCCGTCTATAAGACAGCTTCCACAACTAAGCCTGTCAAGCAAAGTAAGGAAAAAACACAACAGGTTTAAAAAAAAATTTTATTACAAAAAACACTCCCCCACAAGCCCTCGTTAACCATTTTATTAAAATCAAACAAAGAAAAACGCTGGTCATCGAAGTAGTCCACCGAATCTGAAGGAGTCCACAGGATACACGGATCTGAAATCAAAAGAAAAAACAAAAAAATGGGTTAGTACATTTATTATCACCTGCTCGCACATCTCCCGCCCCGCACGACTACAACTCCAAGCATGCTCTTACAGTAAGGACATGCTGGGAGTTGTAGTTGTGTGGTGCAGGAGATGTGTGGGCAAGTGACAACCTTGTCCCCTTCCCCCAGCTGCAGGACTACAACTCCCAGCATGCCCTTACAGTAAGGACATGCTGGGAGTTGTAGTCCTACAGCTGGGGGCAGGGGACAAGCTCTTGTCATTCGCCTGCACTGCACAACTACAACTCCGAGCATGTCCTTACAGTAAGGGAATGCTGGGAGTTGTAGTCCTGCAAAGGGAGCCCGGGCACACACACACAGAGACACACAGACAGAGATAGAGACAGACAGAGAGACAGACACACACACTCATCCATCCAGCGCAGCTTCTCTCGCCCTGCGAGTGACGCAACCGAAGACGTGGGAGCGGAGGCCGGGCACAGTGCAGGTGAAGGCCGGGGGGCTGGGGGGAGTAGAGGGGTACCGGTGGGGGCGGAGGCCGGGAACAGTGCAGGTGAAGGCCGAGGGGGGGGGTTACGGACGGGCACAGCGCAGGTGAAGGCCGAGGGGGCTGGGGGGGGGGGTGGCGGTGAGAGGGGTGCTGGTGGGAGCGGAGGCCGGGCACAGTGCAGGTGAAGGCCGGGGGGCTGGGGGGGAGTAGAGGGGTACTGGTGGGGGAGGAGGCCGGGCACAGTGCAGGTGAAGGCCGGGGGGAGTAGAGTGGTACTGGTGGGGGCAGAGGCCGGGCGCAGTGCAGGTGAAGGCCGAGGGGGGGTGTTACGGATGGGCACAGCGCAGGTGAAGGCCGGTGGGGGGGGTGTATGCTGATGGACCCCCCCGACAGACTCCTATATCCCCTAATCATGTCACTGTTCCGGTCGGGTCCTGTGATTGGCTGCAGGTCCTGGCCAATCACAGGACCCAGCGGGAAATGTGAAATGACAGCAGGGGATTTAGGAGTCT
Source organism: Hyla sarda (assembly GCF_029499605.1). Classification (NCBI taxonomy): domain Eukaryota; kingdom Metazoa; phylum Chordata; class Amphibia; order Anura; family Hylidae; genus Hyla; species Hyla sarda. The sequence continues at coordinate 44,280 of NW_026608172.1, read as the reverse complement.
GCGGCGCCGGTATATGTTATAAGGAGCCCGGGCTGACATTACAGTGCAGCCGCCCGGGCTCCTCATACGGCCTCCCCGCTACCCTTACTTAATAATGGTGGGGACACTGATATACATCCCCCCCCCTTGTCTCCCACCCGCGCCGCTCAGCTCCTGCTGCTACAGGACTACAACTCCCAGCGTGTCCTCACTGTAAGGGCTACCAACTCCCTCTGCAGTAAACGCCTCTTCCTGGGGGTATTGATGCCTTTCACATTCAAAGAGACACACTTAGTCATGAGGGTGCGTTACAGGGAGAAGGATATGTTGTGAAGGGTACTCACTTGGCAGTGCAGAAATGACAAGGGTGGTCCACTCAGGAGCGGGGGTCCACGGCAGCGGCCGAACTTCTTAGGAGAGGTACTTCCAGGTAAAGCAAGCAAAAGGAAAGACAAAAGAAAACATGAGGTGGAGACAAACAGAAACACTGGGAAAGGGAGACATAACAAAAGAGACCAAGAAAAAACCACTGGAACACTAGCCAGTGCGGAGGCCAAAATGATTCGACTAAGTAACAAAATAGCAGAGAACATCGACATCTCGTAAATTGCCATAGCCTCAAGGGGGGGGGGGGCGGAGGAAGAGCACACCAGGAAATGGAACCACACAGGAGGACTAGAGTCCCACCTAGAGGCCAGGCAAAAAGAGAGAGAAACTACCCTCAGCACTATCCCGAGGGATAGGTAGAGGCTTCTGGAGCCTAGAATGCAAGAAGAAACAACATAATCACATCATGAAAAAGCAAAAAACAGAAGTCCCAAGTCAGGAACAGTCCCCAAACCAGAACCAGCAAGGAGCAGCTCAGGGAGGATCCAAGCCAGGTCTTGGTAAGCTGGAAGGAGAGGCAGTAGAGCCCGACCGATGGCGTCTCCCACGCACAGGCTGCCACACAGGGGGCGGGGAAAGAGGAATCAGGTCCCAGTCCGTGAGGCGAGGGACCGGGAGGTCAAGGGTTGAGCAGAAGTCCTGTAGATCTGCAAAGGAGCGTAGAACAGCATAGCGTCCATCCCTTCTGGCTTGTAGAGCGAACGGAAAGGACCATCTGTAGGGAATCTGCGCAGCTCGCAGGGCCGACAGGAGAGGTTGCAGCATCCGCGTCTTACGAAGGGTAATCCAGGAGAGGTTTTGGAAGAGTTGTACGGGGGCCCCATCGAAGGCAAAGTTTCGTAGGGAGCGCGATTTGGCCATAATATGCTCTTTTAGCTGAAAGTGCGCAACACAGCAAACAACATCTCGTGTGGGGCAGCCGACAGGGTGAGGACGTAGGGCCCGATGAGCACAGTCCCGTTTGATCTTATGCGAAGGGGGCTCACCCAAAATCATGTTGAATATGGCTTCCAAGGTGATATGTAGGTCCTCCGCCTGTGAAGCCTCTGGAAGACCATGGACCCGGATGTTATTGCGCCTTCCCCTATTATCCAAGTCCTCCACATGCGAGTGCAAGAAATTCGGTCTGGGCGGACACGGTACCCTGCAGCTCGGAGATGTAGGCTCTGGTAGAATCATGGGCTCCCTCAAGATCGGCCACTTTATCTGAGACATGTTGGAGATCCTTATGCATGTCTGCGATTTCTGCCCTGCAGGCTTCCTTCACCTCGGTGATAAGGGCCCGAAAGTCCTGCTTAGAGGGCAAATGAGAGAGCAGTTGGCTGAAGTCCATGGAGAGGGGAGCAGAGGCGGGGATCCCCGAACAAAGCAGATCCAAATCAGGGCCATCTCCCCAGGCAGGTCGACCCACAGTCTCATGACGGCCCCCAGGGCACCCAGTAGCGGAAGAGGGGCCCGGCTGGGGTACAACTCCTGCGCACAGACATAGTCCGTTGTGGTTTCGGAGAGGACCCAGCAGGGGCTACAGCGAGGTCATCGAACCAATCACCCCCCACAGAGGTACATAGCAGGTGGAGATGCATGCACTATGGAACAGGCCCCAGGGGACCCACTAACAACCAGGGAGGGCCCAGGAGAAGCAGGTGTGGCCCTTAGCACAATGGGCCCTAAAGCAGGAGAGGACAGGTCTGGAGCAGGGGACCGGTCAGGGCTAGCATCCAAACCCCCCAGGGTACAGGCCTCAGGCTCACCTCCTACAGGGAGGACACAGTCAGCAGTGGGACCAGGAGCGGGTGTCTGCAGCGGTTGCGCCGGCAGCTCATGCAGCTTCAAACCAGCAAAAGGTGGGTTTGGGGGGATACAAATGGAGTCCCCAGGGCTTACCCCCAGATCCGTTGGCACAGCAGGGTACTCAGGCGGGGAACCGGAGGGTCCGTTCAGGTCTGCGGGGCTGCTTGCAGGTCCGTGCGCAGCAGCAGCTGCTCCTACAGAGCGCGATCTCAGCCTGTGCTCGGAGACCGGGGACGCCGGAGCAGAAGAGGGGGACGCACGGAGGTACCGCTCAATCTCTCCAGGCTGATTCAGGGAGACAAGAACGGCTGCAGGGGTCTTCCGACGTCTCTTGCTTCCCCTGGGCATGAGGGAGAGGGTAGAGTCCAGCAGATTAAGCAAATTTTCTAGCCACGAGAGGCGCAGAGCTCAGGGTCTATGCGGCCATCACTGGTAGCGGGGCAAGCCACGCCCCGATAAGGTGTCATTTTTACCGAAAAGTTTACTGCGTAGAAACAAAAGCCCCCAAAAGTTAGAAAATGGCGGGGTTTTTTTTCAATTTTGTCTCACTATTTTTTATTCCGTTTCGCTATAGATTTTTGGGTAAAATGACTGATGTAAAGTAGAATTGGTGGCGCAAAAAATAAGCATCATATGGAATTTTAGGTGCAAAATTGAAAGGGTTATGATTTTTTAAAGGTGAGGAGGAAAAAACGAAAATGCAAAAAACGGAAAACCCTGGGTCCTTAAGGGGTTAATAACGGATGAATATTTATTACGTTGTTATACATCAGTTATTACACAGAAAACGAATGTTTAATAAAGGATGAATATTTATTACACAGAAAACGAATGTTTAATAACGGATGAATATTTATTACACAGAAAACGAATGTTTAATAACGGATGAATATTTATTACACAGAAAACGAATGTTTAATAACGGATGAATATTTATTACACAGAAAACGAATGTTTAATAACGGATGAATATTTATTACACAGAAAACGAATGTTTAATAACGGATGAATATTTATTACACAGAAAACGAATGTTTAATAATGGATGAATATTTATTACGTAGAAAACGAATGTTTAATAACGGATGAATATTTATTACGTAGAAAACGAATGTTTAATAACGGATGAATATTTATTACGTAGAAAACGAATGTTTAATAACGGATGAATATTTATTACACAGAAAACGAATGTTTAATAACGGATGAATATTTATTACGTAGAAAACGAATGTTTAATAACGGATGAATATTTATTACACAGAAAACGAATGTTTAATAATGGATGAATATTTATTACGTAGAAAACGAATGTTTAATAACGGATGAATATTTATTACGTAGAAAACGAATGTTTAATAACGGATGAATATTTATTACGTAGAAAACGAATGTTTAATAACGGATGAATATTTATTACACAGAAAACGAATGTTTAATAATGGATGAATATTTATTACACAGAAAACGAATGTTTAATAACGGATGAATATTTATTACACAGAAAACGAATGTTTAATAACGGATGAATATTTATTACACAGAAAACGAATGTTTAATAATGGATGAATATTTATTACGTAGAAAACGAATGTTTAATAACGGATGAATATTTATTACGTAGAAAACGAATGTTTAATAACGGATGAATATTTATTACGTAGAAAACGAATGTTTAATAACGGATGAATATTTATTACGTAGAAAACGAATGTTTAATAACGGATGAATATTTATTACGTAGAAAACGAATGTTTAATAACGGATGAATATTTATTACGTAGAAAACGAATGTTTAATAACGGATGAATATTTATTACGTAGAAAACGAATGTTTAATAACGGATGAATATTTATTACACAGAAAACGAATGTTTAATAATGGATGAATATTTATTACACAGAAAACGAATGTTTAATAACGGATGAATATTTATTACGTAGAAAACGAATGTTTAATAACGGATGAATATTTATTACACAGAAAACGAATGTTTAATAATGGATGAATATTTATTACACAGAAAACGAATGTTTAATAACGGATGAATATTTATTACGTAGAAAACGAATGTTTAATAACGGATGAATATTTATTACGTAGAAAACGAATGTTTAATAACGGATGAATATTTATTACGTAGAAAACGAATGTTTAATAACGGATGAATATTTATTACGTAGAAAACGAATGTTTAATAACGGATGAATATTTATTACACAGAAAACGAATGTTTAATAACGGATGAATATTTATTACGTAGAAAATGAATGTTTAATAACGGATGAATATTTATTACGTAGAAAACGAATGTTTCATAACGGATGAATATTTATTACGTAGAAAACGAATGTTTAATAATGGATGAATATTTATTACGTAGAAAACGAATGTTTCATAACGGATGAATATTTATTACGTAGAAAACGAATGTTTAATAACGGATGAATATTTATTACACAGAAAACAAATGTTTCATAACGGATGAATATTTATTACACAGAAAACGAATGTTTCATAACGAATGAATATTTATTACACAGAAAACAAATGTTTCATAACGGATGAATATTTATTACACAGAAAACGAATGTTTCATAACGAATGAATATTTATTACACAGAAAACAAATGTTTCATAACGGATGAATATTTATTACACAGAAAACGAATGTTTCATAACGAATGAATATTTATTACACAGAAAACGAATGTTTCATAACGGATGAATATTTATTACACAGAAAACGAATGTTTCATAACGAATGAATATTTATTACACAGAAAACGAATGTTTCATAACGGATGAATGCTCATAGAAGAGCCTTATTTCTATAATATTCTGGAAGTTACGATGATGATATTTACCTCTTGAATCGCTCCGGTGAGGATGATGGTGACTGCAGCCCCTGTAGTGGAACGCTGATATTCTCCGCCTCATTCAGGGAGCGTTGGTTACACGAAGCGCGCTCGCCACACGAAATGGACACCGTCCCATAGAGGCAACCCCGCGTCTGAGTCTCCTGTACTGCTGCACATGTCACAATACAGAATGCAGAGCTGATGTGGTGAATGTGGGAAATGATCTTCTATATTCAATCTCCTCTGAACATTGTTATGTGCACGACTGAAGTGATCTGCACCTCCGCGCTGGGACACACGTACTGCCATCTACAGGGACTATATATATCTGCAGAGAAGTGCCAGACATTCTCTACTGTATATATATATATATATATTTATATATATATATATATATATATATATATATATATGGGTCACATGACAGGTCACATATATAATAATCCAAATCATCAGTGCCGGTATAAATATATATATGGGTTACATGACGGGTCACATATATAATAATCCAAATCATCAGTGGCGGTATAAATATATATATGGGTCACATGACGGATCACATATTTAATAATCCAAATCATCAGTGGCGGTATAAATATATATATATATATATATATATATATATATGGGTCACATGACGGGTCACATATATAATAATCCAAATCATCAGTGCCGGTATAAATATATATATATGGGTCACATGACGGGTCACATATATAATAATCCAAATCATCAGTGCCGGTATAAATATATATATATGGGTCACATGACGGGTCACATATATAATAATCCAAATCATCAGTACTGGTATAAATATATATATATATGGGTCACATGACGGGTCACATATATAATAATCCAAATCATCAGTGCCGGTATAAATATATATATATATGGGTCACATGACGGGTCACATATATAATAATCCAAATCATCAGTACTGGTATAAATATATATATATATGGGTCACATATATAATAATCCAAATCATCAGTGCCGGTATAAATATATATATATGGGTTACATGACGGGTCACATATATAATAATCCAAATCATCAGTGGCGGTATAAATATATATATGGGTCACATGACGGGTCACATATATAATAATCCAAATCATCAGTGGCGGTATAAATATATATATATGGGTCACATGACGGGTCACATATATAATAATCCAAATCATCAGTGGCGGTATAAATATATATATGGGTCACATGACGGGTCACATATATAATAATCCAAATCATCAGTGGCGGTATAAATATATATAATATATATATATATATATATGGGTCACATGACGGGTCACATATATAATAATCCAAATCATCAGTGGCGGTATACATATATATATATATATATATATATATTGTGACACTCATGCAGGTTTGGTTGTGGAAGGCAGGTATATTTCTCCCAGGTTCCTTTCCTATGTGAGGTAACTCCGGAGCCTCTCACCTGCCAGGTGATTGATTAAGGTGAATGAGAGGGTGGATATAAAAGAGAAGCCAGGAGGTCAGATCTCTCTCTGGCTGAGGACACAGAACTCCTGTCTGTGGAGACTCATGTGAGTAAAGGGCTGAAAGTATTTTTGTTAGCAGAGAGAAGCTCTCCAGCTGGTAGTGAGGGCCATCACTTGTATAGTTAGTGCCGGACAGGCAAGGTTTTTCTTTTGTTCCTGTATTGTTATTTTTATTTGATTTGCAGCCTTTCTAATAAACCTGACCAAGAGTCAGACTGCAGGAACTTGCTGCTGTTTGCCTGATTTGGATAAAGACCGACACGTGTCCCTTTCCCTCAGCAAAGGGCGATCCCTGACACTTCCCACAATATATATATATATATATATATATATATATGGGTCACATGACGGGTCACATATATAATAATCCAAATCATCAGTGCCGGTATAAATATATATATATGGGTCACATGACGGGTCACATATATAATAATCCAAATCATCAGTTCCGGTATAAATATATATATATATGGGTCACATGACGGGTCACATATATAATAATCCAAATCCTCAGTTCCGGTATAAATATATATATATATATATGGGTCACATGACGGGTCACATATATAATAATCCAAATCCTCAGTACCGGTATAAATACACCCGCACCTGACGTCACTGGCCGTATGTAAGTAACCATGCACCTGTCTATTATCGTCCTTAATACTTGCACAATAATAAAAAATGGTTAAAAACATAGAAACACACAATGTATCCGGACTAGTACAGTACATCCATTATATAAAAATGCCTAAATCCACCTTATCGTTCATCCCGGCCGGGCCCTGTGTGCGCAGAATCCAGCCGGCCTCTTTCTGCAGAAGACGCTTTCTCCCATCTCCCCCGGTAACGGATGCTCTCGGAGGTATTTCCTCCATGCTCTTTATTATCGTGCTCTATTAGCCTTGGACGTCCTTTTCATGTTCTGATAGATCTCATGTGTTCACGGAGTCGAGTGTGTATAGTGCGTATAGAGCTTCCTATGTAGGAGCGGCCACATACACAAACGACATGATCTGTGCGGCCGCTGATCAGTTCTTTGACCTCTTGTTCTCCAATTTTATAGTTTTTGCCTTTGGACACCGGTTGCAACTACCACAACAATAATTACCCGCTGGGGCCGTATTCCCCAACCAGTCGGTACCTTGGTTTTTGTGCGACATGAATCTAGATTTTGTACTTTTCTAAAGGCTATAACTGGTTTGTCTTTTGTTACTTCTGCCAATAAGGGATTTCTCTGAAGGAGACCAATCATCATTTATAGCTTTCCTGATAGTGTTCGATATCGGACTGAAATCAAACACAAAAGAGAATCTATCCGAAGCGGAATTCTCCTCCATAGACCCCCCCCGTATCATTCTGGGGATCTCTTCTGATTCTTTTCTTCTTACCATTTCCTTATAACAGAAGAGAATCTATCCGAAGCGGAATTCTCCTCCATAGACCCCCCCCGTATCATTCTGGGGATCTCTTCTGATTCTTTTCTTCTTACCATTTCCTTATAACAAAAGAGAATCTATCCGAAGCGGAATTCTCCTCCATAGACCCCCCCCGTATCATTCTGGGGATCTCTTCTGATTCTTTTCTTCTTACCATTTCCTTATAACAAAAGAGAATCTATCCGAAGCGGAATTCTCCTCCAAAGAGCCCCCCGTATCATTCTGGGGATCTCTTCTGATTCTTTTCTTCTTACCATTTCCTTATAACAAAAGAGAATCTATCCGAAGCGGAATTCTCCTCCATAGACCCCCGTATCATTCTGGGGATCTCTTCTGATTCTTTTCTTCTTACCATTTCCTTATAACTAAAGAGAATCTATCCGTAGCGTAATTCTCCTCCATAGACCCCCCCCCGTATCATTCTGGGGATCTCTTCTGATTCTTTTCTTCTTACCATTTCCTTATAACAAAAGAGAATCTATCCGTAGCGGAATTCTCCTCCATAGACCCCCCCGTATCATTCTGGGGATCTCTTCTGATTCTTTTCTTCTCACCATTTCCTTATAACAAAAGAGAATCTATCCGTAGCGGAATTCTCCTCCATAGACCCCCCCCCCGTATCATTCTGGGGATCTCTTCTGATTCTTTTCTTCTTACCATTTCCTTATAACAGAAGAGAATCTATCCGAAGCGGAATTCTCCTCCATAGACCCCCGTATCATTCTGGGGATCTCTTCTGATTCTTTTCTTCTTACCATTTCCTTATAACAAAAGAGAATCTATCCGAAGCGGAATTCTCCTCCAAAGAGCCCCCCGTATCATTCTGGGGATCTCTTCTGATTCTTTTCTTCTTACCATTTCCTTATAACAAAAGAGAATCTATCCGAAGCGGAATTCTCCTCCATAGACCCCCGTATCATTCTGGGGATCTCTTCTGATTCTTTTCTTCTTACCATTTCCTTATAACAGAAGAGAATCTATCCGAAGCGGAATTCTCCTCCATAGACCCCCGTATCATTCTGGGGATCTCTTCTGATTCTTTTCTTCTTACCATTTCCTTATAACAAAAGAGAATCTATCCGAAGCGGAATTCTCCTCCAAAGAGCCCCCCGTATCATTCTGGGGATCTCTTCTGATTCTTTTCTTCTTACCATTTCCTTATAACAAAAGAGAATCTATCCGAAGCGGAATTCTCCTCCATAGACCCCCGTATCATTCTGGGGATCTCTTCTGATTCTTTTCTTCTTACCATTTCCTTATAACTAAAGAGAATCTATCCGTAGCGTAATTCTCCTCCATAGACCCCCCCCGTATCATTCTGGGGATCTCTTCTGATTCTTTTCTTCTTACCATTTCCTTATAACAAAAGAGAATCTATCCGTAGCGGAATTCTCCTCCATAGACCCCCCCGTATCATTCTGGGGATCTCTTCTGATTCTTTTCTTCTCACCATTTCCTTATAACAAAAGAGAATCTATCCGTAGCGGAATTCTCCTCCATAGACCCCCCCCCCGTATCATTCTGGGGATCTCTTCTGATTCTTTTCTTCTTACCATTTCCTTATAACAGAAGAGAATCTATCCGAAGCGGAATTCTCCTCCATAGACCCCCGTATCATTCTGGGGATCTCTTCTGATTCTTTTCTTCTTACCATTTCCTTATAACAAAAGAGAATCTATCCGAAGCGGAATTCTCCTCCATAGACCCCCGTATCATTCTGGGGATCTCTTCTGATTCTTTTCTTCTTACCATTTCCTTATAACAAAAGAGAATCTATCCAAAGCGGAATTCTCCTCCATAGACCCCCGTATCATTCTGGGGATCTCTTCTGATTCTTTTCTTCTTACCATTTCCTTATAACAAAAGAGAATCTATCCGAAGCGGAATTCTCCTCCATAGACCCCCGTATCATTCTGGGGATCTCTTCTGATTCTTTTCTTCTTACCATTTCCTTATAACAGAAGAGAATCTATCCAAAGCGGAATTCTCCTCCATAGACCCCCGTATCATTCTGGGGATCTCTTCTGATTCTTTTCTTCTTACCATTTCCTTATAACTAAAGAGAATCTATCCGAAGCGGAATTCTCCTCCATAGACCCCCCCCGTATCATTCTGGGGATCTCTTCTGATTCTTTTCTTCTTACCATTTCCTTATAACAGAAGAGAATCTATCCAAAGCGGAATTCTCCTCCATAGACCCCCGTATCATTCTGGGGATCTCTTCTGATTCTTTTCTTCTTACCATTTCCTTATAACTAAAGAGAATCTATCCGTAGCGGAATTCTCCTCCATAGACCCCCCCCGTATCATTCTGGGGATCTCTTCTGATTCTTTTCTTCTTACCATTTCCTTATAACAAAAGAGAATCTATCCGAAGCGGAATTCTCCTCTATAGACCCCCGTATCATTCTGGGGATCTCTTCTGATTCTTTTCTTCTTACCATTTCCTTATAACTAAAGTTCCCTGTTTTTCTTTTCTGCTTTTACAAATTCTGTATTGATGAATTCTTTCGGAGAACCTCTCAATGCCGCACGATTGGCTACATCTTTGGCTTGACTTACAAAGGTATCATCCGAACTGTTGTTGTCCATACGGGACAGCAGTCTTTACATGGGAAGTGCAGAAGGGCATTCCCTGCGCTCGTTTTCCTGAAACCCCTAGTAATCAATTTGCCGTTTTCTGGTCCACGATACTGGTTTTGTACGTGAATTTTAAGTTCATACTATTGTTATTAATGTAATTGACAAACCTGTGAAGCCCTCGCTCGTTCCCTGCCATACGAGGAATAAATCATCAACAAATCTATGATCATTTATAAACGACTTACAGTGAGGATTTGACGCAGAAAACACATCGTTTTTCTCAAAAACCGCGACAAACAGATTAGTGAGGGTCCAGGTCACAGGAGTCACCATGGCCACCCCAATAAAAACCGCGACAAACAGATTAGCGAGGGTCCAGGTCACGGGAGTCCCCATGGCCACCCCAATAAAAACCGCGACAAACAGATTAGCGAGGGTCCAGGTCACAGGAGTCACCATGGCCACCCCAATAAAAACCGCGACAAACAGATTAGCGAGGGTCCAGGTCACGGGAGTCACCATGGCCACCCCAATAAAAACCGCGACAAACAGATTAGCGAGGGTCCAGGTCACGGGAGTCACCATGGCCACCCCAATAAAAACCGCAACAAACAGATTAGCGAGGGTCCAGGTCACAGGAGTCCCCATGGCCACCCCAATAAAAACCGCGACAAACAGATTAGCGAGGGTCCAGGTCACGGGAGTCACCATGGCCACCCCAATAAAAACCGCGACAAACAGATTAGCGAGGGTCCAGGTCACGGGAGTCACCATGGCCACCCCAATAAAAACCGCGACAAACAGATTAGCGAGGGTCCAGGTCACAGGAGTCACCATGGCCACCCCAATAAAAACCGCGACAAACAGATTAGCGAGGGTCCAGGTCACGGGAGTCACCATGGCCACCCCAATAAAAACCGCAACAAACAGATTAGCGAGGGTCCAGGTCACAGGAGTCACCATGGCCACCCCAATAAAAACCGCAACAAACAGATTAGCGAGGGTCCAGGTCACGGGAGTCACCATGGCCACCCCAATAAAAACCGCGACAAACAGATTAGCGAGGGTCCAGGTCACAGGAGTCACCATGGCCACCCCAATAAAAACCGCAACAAACAGATTAGCGAGGGTCCAGGTCACAGGAGTCACCATGGCCACCCCAATAAAAACCGCGACAAACAGATTAGTGAGGGTCCAGGTCACAGGAGTCACCATGGCCACCCCAATAAAAACCGCAACAAACAGATTAGCGAGGGTCCAGGTCACGGGAGTCACCATGGCCACCCCAATAAAAACCGCAACAAACAGATTAGCGAGGGTCCAGGTCACAGGAGTCACCATGGCCACCCCAATAAAAACCGCAACAAACAGATTAGCGAGGGTCCAGGTCACAGGAGTCACCATGGCCACCCCAATAATCTGCTTGTACCAAACCTGATCGAATTGGAATGAATTACTGGTCAGAATAAGAGCGAAGGCGTCACAGATAAAGTCCATACAGATAGAACTTATATTGGAGAGGGATAGAAGATTCTGGATACACTGGATACTGAGGACCTGCCGAATATTGGAGAGGGATAGAATATTCCGGATACACTGGATACTGAGGACCTGCCGAATATTGGAGAGGGATAGAATATTCTGGATACACTGGATACTGAGGACCTGCGGAATATTGGAGAGGGATAGAATATTCCGGATACACTGGATACTGAGGACCTGCAGAATATCTGAGAGGGATAGAATATTCCGGATACACTGGATACTGAGGACCTGCCGAATATTGGTAGATAGAATATTCCGGATACACTGGATACTGAGGACCTGCCGAATATTGGTAGATAGAATATTCCGGATACACTGGATACTGAGGACCTGCGGAATATTAGTGAATAGAATATTCCGGATACACTGGATACTGAGGATCTGCGGAATATCGGAGAGGGATAGAATATTACGGATACACTGGATACTGAGGACCTGCAGAATATTAGTGGATAGAATATTCCGGATACACTGGATACTGAGGACCTGCGGAATATTGGTGGATAGAATATTTCGGATACACTGGATACTGAGGACCTGCGGAATATTGGTGGATAGAATATTCCGGATACACTGGATACTGAGGACCTGCCGAATATTGGTGGATAGAATATTCCGGATACACTAGATACTGAGGACCTGCCGAATATTGGTGGATAGAATATTCCGGATACACTAGATACTGAGGACCTGCGGAATATTGGTGGATAGAATATTCCGGATACACTGGATACTGAGGACCTGCCGAATATTGGTGGATAGAATATTCCGGATACACTGGATACTGAGGACCTGCCGAATATTGGGGAGGGATAGAATATTCCGGATACACTGGATACTGAGGACCTGCCGAATATTGGTGGAGAGAATATTCCGGATACACTGGATACTGAGGACCTGCGGAATATTAGTGGATAGAATATTCCGGATACACTGGATACTGAGGACCTGCGGAATATTGGTGGATAGAATATTCCGGATACTTTGGATACTGAGGACCTGCCGAATGAATATTGGTAGATAGAATATTCCGGATACACTGGATACTGAGGACCTGCGGAATATTGGAGAGGGATAGAAGATTCCGGATACACTGGATACTGAGGATCTGCGGAATATTGGTGGATAGAATATTCCGGATACACTGGATACTGAGGACCTGCTGAATATTAGTGGATAGAATATTCCGGATACACTGGATACTGAGGACCTGCGGAATATTAGTGGATAGAATATTCCGGATACACTGGATACTGAGGACCTGCCGAATATTAGTGGATAGAATATTCCGGATACACTGGATACTGAGGACCTGCGGAATATTGGGGAGGGATAGAATATTCCGGATACACTGGATACTGAGGACCTGCCGAATATTGGTGGATAGAATATTCCGGATACACTGGATACTGAGGACCTGCGGAATATTGGAGAGGGATAGAATATTCCAGATACACTGGATACTGAGGACCTGCGGAATATTGGAGAGGGATAGAAGATTCCGGATACACTGGATACTGAGGACCTGCGGAATATTGGTGGATAGAAGATTCCGGATACACTGGATACTGAGGACCTGCCGAATATTGGTGGATAGAATATTCCGGATACACTGGATACTGAGGACCTGCCGAATATTAGTGGATAGAATATTCCGGATACACTGGATACTGAGGACCTGCGGAATATTAGTGGATAGAATATTCCGGATACACTGGATACTGAGGACCTGTGGAATATTAGTGGTGTGACAGTGTGGCAAGGAAAGGGTGCATTTCCCACACTGATCCTGCAGAAATCTCCACCTGTGGACTAATCAATGAGGCAGCAGAAAGGGGAAGGGTCCTTAAAAGCAAGAGAAACAGAATAATCTGGGCTCTCCCCTAGACAGAAGTGGCTGTTAGAGGGGGGAGACACAGTGTCCAATGCCAGGCGGGCACAGCAAGGGCTGCTGAGGACACAAGCGTGGACTCCCGGAGTGAGAGACGCGGCTCCTGTAACATATAGCAGGTGGCTGTACGAATGGGACTTTATGTTCAAATGTGAACTGTGTCTTATAAGGCTGCAGGACTTATTGTGTTTAAACTGACAGGGAAAAGCCCACCAGTTATTAGTCAGGGCATGCTACATGTGTAGTGAGTGGCTAGACGGCCTAGGAGTTATTTCTATATTTTGTTTATCCTGCATCCCGTTTAATAAACCTGGCGAGGAGCCAGAATTGCAGAAAGGACTCGCTGTTTGCCGGTTTATTGTGGAAAAACGTGTCCTTTGGCTACGGCAAAGGACGATCCCAGAGTGAAACCCTTTACAATTGGTGGAGGATGCGGGAACACGTTGCTAGGAGCAACCAGTGGTCAAGTTGCAGTGGAGTTGTTGCCGGGAGCAACCAACTGTGCATGTTACAAGTGGAGCAGGACTGAGCCTGTGGTGAAGGCGTTGCTAGGGGCAACGGATCGCAACACGTTGGAATTGTTGCTAGGGGCAACGATCCTGCCGACAAGTGACTGTTGGTGCAGCAGGAGTGTCTGACAATTGTGTCAAAGCAGCGGTGATCTGTGCAAGATTTTGTGCAAAGATGGGTCGACGTCGCAAGGCCGTTGCTAGAAGCAACCGACAAGGACGGCAACCGGATATTGCCAAGAGGCATGGAGTGGTGAGCACCTTAAAGAGATCAGCGGCAGCTCCGCAAGAAGATGTCTTCACACCTGATAAGTCTCTGGCCAGGAGGTCAGAAAAGATGGACGTGAGGACTCGTGAGATGATAGTCGGTGGTATCCCGCTGTTTGTGGAACTGGATTGTCGCCAGGCTGTATCCAGAGTCATGCCGGACATACTACCCTTTTTGAAGACCCGACCAGAGACTGGTAAGACTGTTCTGATTGACTTTGAAACTTGTTATGGGACAGTAAGCCATGTTATGGAGGTGTGTGCAGAGCTTAATGTGGAGTTCATACTGGGTAGAGACTTCCCATATTTTTGGCCTTTGTGAAATGGGAAGATTTGTGCCAGAGAAATCGCACACAAAGGTTCCTGAGGTAAAGGTTGGCGTTGTCTCGCTAGATGACTGTGTGAACTCTGTCCAAGATGTCTCCAACCTGTGTCTAAGTGCAAAATCATGTGAGGGTGGGGCGCACCTCATGAAGACTGATGAGACTGTTCACACTCTGCAGGTTGGACTAAAAAAGTCTAGTGAACAGAAAAGGTTGAATGCCGGACTGGGAGAAAATATTACAAAAGGCAATTTGCATGAGTTACGTCCTATAGATATGAACTGTCCTGTCAATTCTGAACATGTGCAATGTGATATTGTATTGTGTGAAACATGCATGCCTATGTCTTCTGAAGTAATGTGTACTGCTACCAACTCAGACAGGACAAAAGAAAACTTGTGTGAGTTGGTTGTAGATGGTAAAAAGATGGCGGCTATTCTAGACCCAAGAATGGCAATAAGTCTGGTAAAGACCAGTAGCAGAAAGCCAGATCCTGACATAGTGTCTATACAGGCTGATTTTTGGGGTTATAAAACTGTTGATGTCTGTTTTTCTACTCCCTATGGTACAGTGAGTCACAAGGTTGCAATAGAGCCCTCCTTGGAGAATGATGTAGTACTGGGGGCAAATTTTCAATTTTTCCAGCAATTATGGGAAGACTGTCAGGTGACTAGAGCAGGTACACCTGATAGGCCCACAACACTTGACTTTCATCACACACTAGGTGAGTCACTCAGCAGAGGCTGAGGACGGGGAGTATCAGCAGTCACTAGACACATGTCAGGTAAGGGTCTGCCAGATTGCTGGGAGAGCTGAAGACCAGACCGTGAGTCAAGTCCAAGAGGATCCGGAGACTCAAGTGAAGAGTGCGCCTCTGACTGAAACAGAGTCTTCAGTAAAACCAGAAACGGAGCAGGTTCTGGAACATAGGTTCCATCCTCAAGTTAAAGATGAGTCAAAAGGGGGGCTGAAATTGCATGGTCATCTAGAAGGGAAGATGGTGGCCGAAAAGGAAGCTACAGTGATGGCTGTGGATAAAGCAAAAGTGCTGAAGAAAGTACATGTGGAGCCGGGTGCTGCGCTTACTGTCACTGACAGAGTCCTGAGTGAAGGAAATGTGACATCTGAACCAGAGATGGATCCTGACTGGGAAGGTAGAACTATTAAACCAGATGTTGTTGCAGACCCCAAGGCCCTTGATGTCTCTGCTGGACATCAGAGAGATAATGTTGAAGTGAAAGAGAAGTCTGCGAGTGAGCAGAGAGACAGCGAGAAACTGTCCAGGAACTACCCTAAGGCCCATGGGACCAAGTCCCTTGCAAACGGGAAGACAACTCCTAAAGGAGGAGAAGAGCTGGATCAAGTTGGCTCAAAGGAAGAGACCGGCCAAGAACAGGTGACGGTCAGAAGACAAGAGAATGTCTCAAGTTCCTGCAGTGAGAGTGAAGAGACCACAGTAAGTAAGAGATCTCAGAAAAACCGAGCTGGACTTTGTAAGAAAAGAGAGCAGATCCAGAATCTTGAAGAAACCTTACAGAGGATTTCTTCAAAATTGGCACAAAAAGAAAAAGAGGTGTATTACCTGATGGAGGACAAAGAAAAATCGCTTGTAGACTTGAAGAAAGAGAAAGAAGCAAAGCTTCAGATGCAGAAAGGTATGGAGATCCACCAAAGTGAGCTTGTGGCTCTGCAGGATGAGCTGTTCCGCTCCCAGGGTCATGTGACCAGCAAGGAGAGCGAATTGGAGAGTCTGGTCCAGCAGTTGTCACTCAAGGAGGAAGAAGTGAATGTTCTGTCTGAGGCATATCGGGCTCTACAAAGTGATCACCAGGCTAGGTTGGTAGCCATGGAAGAGCTTGAGAAGGAGAAAGTGGTAATGGCTCATAAGGTGCAGAGCCTGGAGGCGCAGAATGAAATCGACATTAAGTCTCATGCAGCTACCTTGGATTCGCTGGGAAGGCAGATCTCCAAACAAGAGGCTCAGCTAAAAGTCTATGAGCAGAAAGTGTCCGAGATGGAGCTACTGAGTAAAGACAATGAGCAGATGAGACAACAACTGCTGTAACTGGAAGATACTGTCAATAACTTGACAGAATTGCTAGAAAGAGAGAAGGTGAACTCCTCTAAACTCAAGAGTGAGCAGCAGAAAAACTTAAAGCTAGAAGGGGACATGAAGGTCCTAAAAGAAAGCAGTGACCAGGCTGCAGCAGAATTGCACAAAGAGAAACTTGCCGTTGGGAGACGAAGCGCAAATTGCTCAGTTGTATGAAGAACTCAGAATGAAAACCGAGAGTCTGCAGAAGAAGCTGCTGGAGATGGAGATGCCTCCTCTAAAAGTGTCAGAGTCTGAGCGAAGGGCTCAAGAAACAAAGCAGCTGAAGCAAGTCTCACAAGAAGCTCCGGAGTCTGGAGGCAGAGTCCGTGATCAGAAAAATAAAGGCGGTACAGACTTGGATGGTCGGGGCCAGAGAAGCTCACACTACACTCCAGCCTTTGGTGAGAGAAGGCAGAGGCCTGAAAGGACTACCTTGTTTGCAGCCAGTGTCCAGGGCGTTGCCTTGAGCAACATGAAGAAGGTAGGAGGCTCCAGTTTCTATAAAGTGAAGCTGAAAGTTCCTGAAGACTTACAGCAGATGTGCGTAAAGGAATCGGCTCATAAAGACTTTTCAAAGGCAGTGGAAGCCTTTTCGGTGTCTTATGACTCAGAGAATGCCCAGCTGGTCATCTTGTCTGACAATGAAGTTACCATTCAGAGGGTGAACATGTTGGGTAACATCCATTTCCGAAGTCTTCGGACAAAATTGTCTGTGATATAGAGAATCAAAGAAGCCAGAAATAATCTGGAAAGCTTATGTCTGTCAGTGTCTAGATTCCATGTGCAGTTTGATGTACGAAAAGATTTGATGCGCTCAGTAATCGGCACTCGTGGCACAAATATACACCAAGCAAGGAGAATCCCTGGGGTGACTGCTGTTATTCTTGATAAAGATACATGTACGTGTCATGTGTATGGTGAGAACCAAGATGCTGTGAAGAAGGCAAGAAGTTACCTGGAGTTGGCTGAGGTGGTAATGTGGGTTCCCCGAAACTTGGTGGGAAAAGTCCTTGGGAAGAAAGGAAGGCACGTTCAGAAGGTTGTCGACCAGTCAGCGGTTGTCAGAGTGAGAGTTGAGAGTAATAAGAAGAGCTCCCAAGATGAGGGAATGGTCCCCTTTGTATTCCTGGGCCAACTTCAGCTAACTAGACCAAAGAGAAGGACAGGTGCATGGTCGTGTGTGCACTGTCTTTTGAAGACAAGTGCTCATCCCCGGTGGTCTGAGCAGAGGGGGGGGGGGGGGGATATGTGACAGTGTGGCAAGGAAATGGTGCATTTCCCACACTGATCCTGCAGAAATCTCCACCTGTGGACTAATCAATGAGGCAGCAGAAAGGGGAAGGGTCCTTAAAAGGAAGAGAAACAGAATAATCTGGACTCTCCCCTAGACAGAAGTGGCTGTTAGAGGGGGGAGACACCGTGTCCAGTGCCAGGCGGGCACAGCAAGGGCTGCTGAGGACACAAGCGTGGACTCCCGGAGTGAGAGACGCGGCTCCTGTAACATATAGCAGGTGGCTGTACGAATGGGACTTTATGTTCAAATGTGAACTGTGTCTTATAAGGCTGCAGGACTTATTGTGTTTAAACTGACAGGGAAAAGCCCATCAGTTATTAGTCAGGGCATGCTACATGTGTAGTGAGTGGCTAGACGGCCTAGGAGTTATTTCTATATTTTGTTTATCCTGCACCCCGTTTAATAAACCTGGCGAGGAGCCAGAATTGCAGAAAGGACTCGCTGTTTGCCGGTTTATTGTGGAAAAACGTGTCCTTTGACTACGGCAAAGGACGATCCCAGAGTGAAACCCTTTACAGTGGATAGAATATTCCGGATACACTGGATACTGAGGACCTGCCGAATATTGGGGAGGGATAGAATATTCCGGATACACTGGATACTGAGGACCTGCGGAATATTAGTGGATAGAATATTCCGGATACACTGGATACTGAGGACCTGCGGAATATTAGTGGATAGAATATTCCGGATACACTGGATACTGAGGACCTGCGGAATATTAGTGGATAGAATATTCCGGATACACTGGATACTGAGGACCTGCGGAATATTAGTGGATAGAATATTCCGGATACACTGGATACTGAGGACCTGCGGAATATTAGTGGATAGAATATTCCGGATACACTGGATACTGAGGACCTGCGGAATATTAGTGGATAGAATATTCCGGATACACTGGATACTGACGACCTGCGGAATATTAGTGGATAGAATATTCCGGATACACTGGATACTGAGGACCTGCGGAATATTAGTGGATAGAATATTCCGGATACACTGGATACTGAGGACCTGCGGAATATTAGTGGATAGAATATTCTGGATACACTGGATACTGAGGACCTGCGGAATATTGGTGGATAGATTTTCGATATCAGTCGTGGCGAGGAGATACCCCTCCACATTCTTGGATTTTGGTCAGTAAATCGTTCCTATCCCAGCAGTATATACATCTATAAGTAATGGCTGAAGCTGACAATCTATATCCTCTGATTGATGTGGACTGTCTGGTCTCTGATCCAGCACCTGCTGAAGATTACTGATCGTCTACACTAAACCGGAGCATCAGGAGACGGAGCGGCTGAGCCGGACACTAATCCTATTATATATTATATCCTATTGTATCCTATTATATCCTATTATGTCCTATTGTATCCTATTATATCCTATTATATCCTACTGTATCCTATTATATCCTATTATGTCCTATTATATCCTGTTATATCCTATTATATCCTATTATATCCTATTATATCCTATTATATCCTATTATATCCTATTGTATCCTATTATATCCTATTGTATCCTATTATATATTATATCCTATTATATCCTATCGTATCCTATTGTATCCTATTATATATTATATCCTATTATATCCTATTATATATTATATCCTATTATATCCTATTATATATTATATCCTATTGTATCCTATTATATATTATATCCTATTATATCCTATTATATCCTATCGTATCCTATTGTATCCTATTATATCCTATTGTATCCTATTATATCCTATTATATCCTATTATATCTTATATCCTATTATATCCTGTTATATCCTGTTATATCCTGTTATATCCTATTATATCCTATTATATCCTGTTATATCCTATTATATCCTCTGATTGATGTGGACTGTCTGGTCTCTGATCCAGCACCTGCTGAAGATTACTGATCGTCTACACTAAACCGGAGCATCAGGAGACGGAGCGGCTGAGCCGGACACTAATCCTATTATATATTATATCCTATTGTATCCTATTATATCCTATTATGTCCTATTGTATCCTATTATATCCTATTATATCCTATCGTATCCTATTGTATCCTATTATATCCTATTGTATCCTATTATATCCTATTATATCCTATTATATCTTATATCCTATTATATCCTGTTATATCCTGTTATATCCTGTTATATCCTATTATATCCTATTATATCCTGTTATATCCTATTATATCCTCTGATTGATGTGGACTGTCTGGTCTCTGATCCAGCACCTGCTGAAGATTACTGATCGTCTACACTAAACCGGAGCATCAGGAGACGGAGCGGCTGAGCCGGACACTAATCCTATTATATATTATATCCTATTGTATCCTATTATATCCTATTATGTCCTATTATATCCTATTATATCCTATTGTATCCTATTGTATCCTATTATATCCTATTATATCCTATTATATATTATATCCTATTATATCCTATTATATTGTATTATATCCTATTATATCCTATTGTATCCTATTATATATTATATCCTATTATATCCTATTATATCCTATCGTATCCTATTGTATCCTATTATATCCTATTATATCCTATTGTATCCTATTATGTCCTATTATATCCTATTATATTGTATTATATCCTATTATATCCTATTATATTGTATTATATCCTATTGTATCCTATTGTATCCTATTATATCCTATTATATCCTATTATATCCTATTATATCCTATTACCGTATATACTCGAGTATAAGCCGAGTTTTTCAGCACAATTTTTCGTGCTGAAAACACCCCCCTCGGCTTATACTCGAGTGAACTCCCCCACCCGCAGTGGTCTTCAACCTGCGGACCTCCAGAGGTTTCAAAACTACAACTCCCAGCAAGCCCGGGCAGCCATCGGCTGTCCGGGCTTGCTGGGAGTTGTAGTTTGGAAACCTCCGGAGGTCCGCAGGTTGAAGACCACTGCGGCCTTCGATATCATCCAGCCCCCTCTCACCCCCTTTAGTTCTGAGTACTCACCTCCGCTCGGCGCTGGTCCGGTCCTGCAGGACTGTCCGGTGAGGAGGTGGTCCGGTGGGATACTGGTTCCGGGCTGCTATCTTCACCGGGGAGGCCTCTTCTAAGCGCTTCGGGCCCGGCCTCAGAATAGTCACGTTGCCGTGACAACGACGCAGAGGTGCGTTCATTGCCAACGTACTTCTGCATCATTGTCAAGGCAACGCCTCTATTCCGGGCCGGAAGCGCTTAGAAGAAGCGCCCCCGGTGAAGATAGCAGCCCGGACCACCTCCTCACCGGACAGCCCTGCAGGACCGGACCAGCGCCGAGCGGAGGTGAGTACTCAGAACTAAAGGGGGTGAGAGGGGGCTGGATGATGTTGAAGGCCGCAGTGGTCTTCAACCTGCGGACCTCCGGAGGTTTCAAAACTACAACTCCCAGCAAGCCCGGACAGCCGATGGCTGCCCGGGCTTGCTGGGAGTTGTAGTTTTGAAACCTCTGGAGGTCCGCAGGTTGAAGACCACTGAGGGCGAATGATGAGAAGAGGATGATGAAGGGGGGGTGTGGGATGATAAGGGGATGATGAAGGGGGGATGTGTGGGATGATGAAGGGGGGATGTGTGGGATGATAAGAGGATGATGAAGGGGGGATGTGTGGGATGATGAAGGGGGGATGTGTGGGATGATGACAAGGGGATGATGATGAGGATGTTAATGACGGGTCTGGATGATGACAGGGGGGGATGAGGTATTTCCCACCCTAGGCTTATACTCGAGTCAATAACTTTTCCTGGGACTTTGGGTTGAAATTAGGGGTCTCGGCTTATACTCGGGTCGGCTTATACTCGAGTATATACGGTATGTCCTATTATATCCTATTATATCCTGTCGTATCCTATTGTATCCTATTGTATCCTATTATATCCTATTATATCCTATTATATCCTATTGTATCCTATTGTATCCTATTATATCCTATTATGTCCTATTGTATCCTATTATGTCCTATTATATCCTATTATATCCTATTATGTCCTATTGTATCCTATTATATCCTATTATATCCTATTATATCCTATTATATCCTATTATATCCTATTGTATCCTATTGTATCCTATTATATCCTATTATGTCCTATTGTATCCTATTATATCCTATTATATCCTATTATATCCTATTATGTCCTATTGTATCCTATTATATCCTATTATATTCTATTGTATCCTATTATATCCTATTATATTCTATTGTATCCTATTATATCCTATTATATCCTATCGTATCCTATTGTATCCTATTATATCCTATTGTATCCTATTATATCCTGTTATATCCTATTATATCCTATTATATCCTGTTATATCCTATTATATCCTCTGATTGATGTGGACTGTCTGGTCTCTGATCCAGCACCTGCTGAAGATTACTGATCGTCTACACTAAACCGGAGCATCAGGAGACGGAGCGGCTGAGCCGGACACTAATCCTATTATATATTATATCCTATTGTATCCTATTATATCCTATTATGTCCTATTATATCCTATTATATCCTATTGTATCCTATTGTATCCTATTATGTCCTATTATATCCTATTATATTGTATTATATCCTGTTATATCCTATTGTATCCTATTATATCCTATTGTATCCTATTATATCCTATTATATCCTATTATATCCTATTGTATCCTATTATATCCTATTGTATCCTATTATGTCCTATTATATCCTATTATATATTATATCCTATTGTATCCTATTGTATCCTATTATATCCTATTATATCCTATTATATCCTATCGTATCCTATTGTATCCTATTATATCCTATTATATCCTATTATATCCTATTATATCCTATTATATCCTATTGTATCCTATTATGTCCTATTATATCCTATTATATCCTGTTGTATCCTATTATATCCTATTATGTCCTATTATATCCTATTATATTGTATTATATCCTGTTATATCCTGTTATATTGTATTATATCCTATTATATCCTACTGTATCCTATTATATCCTATTATATCCTATTATATTGTATTATATCCTATTGTATCCTATTATGTCCTATTATATTCTATTATATCCTATTATGTCCTATTATATCCTATTATATCCTATCGTATCCTATTGTATCCTATTATATCCTATTATATTGTATTATATCCTATTGTATCCTATTATGTCCTATTATATCCTATTATATCCTATTATGTCCTATTATATCCTATTATATCCTATCGTATCCTATTATATCCTATTATATCCTATTGTATCCTATTATGTCCTATTATATCCTATTATATTGTATTATATACTATTGTATCCTATTATATTGTATTATATCCTATTATATCCTATTGTATCCTATTATATCCTATTATATCCTATTATGTCCTATTATATCCTATTATATCCTATCGTATCCTATTGTATCCTATTATATCCTATTATATCCTATTGTATCCTATTATGTCCTATTGTATCCTATTATGTCCTATTATATCCTATTATATCCTATTATATCCTATTATATCCTATTGTATCCTATTATGTCCTATTATGTCCTATTGTATCCTATTATATCCTATTATATTGTATTATATCCTATTATATTGTATTATATCCTATTATATCCTATTGTATCCTATTATATCCTATTATATCCTATTATATCCTATTATATCCTACTGTATCCTATTATATCCTATTATATATTATTATATCCTATTGTATCCTATTGTATCCTATTATATCCTATTATGTCCTATTGTATCCTATTATATCCTATTATATATTATTATATCCTATTGTATCCTATTATGTCCTATTGTATCCTATTATATCCTATTATATATTATTATATCCTATTATATATTATTATATCCTATTATATCCTATTATGTCCTATTGTATCCTATTATATCCTATTATATATTATTATATCCTATTATATCCTATTATATCCTATTATATCCTGTTATATCCTGTTATATCCTGTTATATCCTGTTATATCCTATTATATCCTATTATATCCTGTTATATCCTATTATATCCTCTGATTGATGTGGACTGTCTGGTCTCTGATCCAGCACCTGCTGAAGATTACTGATCGTCTACACTAAACCGGAGCATCAGGAGACGGAGCGGCTGAGCCGTACACTAATCCTATTATATATTATATCCTATTGTATCCTATTATATCCTATTATGTCCTATTATATCCTATTATATCCTATTCTATCCTATTGTATCCTATTGTATCCTATTGTATCCTATTATATCCTATTATATCCTATTGTATCCTATTATATCCTATTATATCCTATTATGTCCTATTATATCCTATTATATCCTATTATATTGTATTATATCCTATTATATCCTATTATGTCCTATTATATCCTATTATATCCTATTCTATCCTATTGTATCCTATTGTATCCTATTGTATCCTATTATATCCTATTATATCCTATTGTATCCTATTATATCCTATTATATCCTATTATGTCCTATTATATCCTATTATATCCTATTCTATCCTATTCTATCCTATTGTATCCTATTATATCCTATTGTATCCTATTATATCCTATTATATCCTATTGTATCCTATTATATCCTATTATATCCTATTATATCCTATTATATCCTATTATATCCTATTGTATCCTATTATATCCTATTATATCCTGTTATATCCTGTTATATCCTGTTATATCCTATTATATCCTATTATATCCTGTTATATCCTATTATATCCTCTGATTGATGTGGACTGTCTGGTCTCTGATCCAGCACCTGCTGAAGATTACTGATCGTCTACACTAAACTGGAGCATCAGGAGACGGAGCGGCTGAGCCGGACACTAATCCTATTATATATTATATCCTACTGTATCCTATTATATCCTATTATGTCCTATTATATCCTATTATATCCTATTATATCCTATTATGTCCTATTATATCCTATTATGTCCTATTATATCCTATTATATCCTATTATATCCTATTATATCCTACTGTATCCTATTATATCCTATTATATCCTATTATATCCTATCGTATCCTATTATATCCTATTATATCCTATTATATCCTATTATATCCTATTATATCCTATTATGTCCTATTATATCCTATTATATCCTGTTGTATCCTATTATATCCTATTATGTCCTATTATATCCTATTATATTGTATTATATCCTGTTATATTGTATTATATCCTATTATATCCTACTGTATCCTATTATATCCTATTATATTGTATTATATCCTATTGTATCCTATTATGTCCTATTATATTCTATTATATCCTATTATGTCCTATTATATCCTATTATATCCTATCGTATCCTATTGTATCCTATTATATCCTATTATATTGTATTATATCCTATTGTATCCTATTATGTCCTATTATATCCTATTATATCCTATTATGTCCTATTATATCCTATTATATCCTATCGTATCCTATTATATCCTATTATATCCTATTGTATCCTATTATGTCCTATTATATCCTATTATATTGTATTATATCCTATTGTATCCTATTATATTGTATTATATCCTATTATATCCTATTGTATCCTATTATATCCTATTATATCCTATTATATCCTATTATGTCCTATTATATCCTATTATATCCTATCGTATCCTATTGTATCCTATTATATCCTATTGTATCCTATTATGTCCTATTATATCCTATTATATCCTATTATGTCCTATTGTATCCTATTATATCCTATTATATCCTATTGTATCCTATTATGTCCTATTATGTCCTATTGTATCCTATTATATCCTATTATATTGTATTATATCCTATTATATTGTATTATATCCTATTATATCCTATTGTATCCTATTATATCCTATTATATCCTATTATATCCTATTATATCCTACTGTATCCTATTATATCCTATTATATATTATTATATCCTATTGTATCCTATTGTATCCTATTATATCCTATTATGTCCTATTGTATCCTATTATATCCTATTATATCCTATTATATTGTATTATATCCTATTATATCCTATTGTATCCTATTGTATCCTATTATATCCTATTATATCCTATTATATCCTGTTATATCCTGTTATATCCTGTTATATCCTGTTATATCCTATTATATCCTATTATATCCTGTTATATCCTATTATATCCTCTGATTGATGTGGACTGTCTGGTCTCTGATCCAGCACCTGCTGAAGATTACTGATCGTCTACACTAAACCGGAGCATCAGGAGACGGAGCGGCTGAGCCGGACACTAATCCTATTATATATTATATCCTATTGTATCCTATTATATCCTATTATATCCTATTATATCCTATTATGTCCTATTATATCCTATTATATCCTATTATATCCTATTCTATCCTATTGTATCCTATTGTATCCTATTATATCCTATTGTATCCTATTATATCCTATTATATCCTATTATGTCCTATTATATCCTATTATATCCTATTATATCCTATTCTATCCTATTGTATCCTATTGTATCCTATTGTATCCTATTGTATCCTATTGTATCCTATTATATCCTATTATATCCTATTATATCCTATTATATCCTATTGTATCCTATTGTATCCTATTATATCCTATTATATCCTATTATATCCTATTATATCCTGTTATATCCTGTTATATCCTGTTATATCCTATTATATCCTATTATATCCTGTTATATCCTATTATATCCTCTGATTGATGTGGACTGTCTGGTCTCTGATCCAGCACCTGCTGAAGATTACTGATCGTCTACACTAAACCGGAGCATCAGGAGACGGAGCGGCTGAGCCGGACACTAATCCTATTATATATTATATCCTATTGTATCCTATTATATCCTATTATGTCCTATTGTATCCTATTATATCCTATCGTATCCTATTATATATTATATCCTATTGTATCCTATTATATCCTATTATGTCCTATTATATCCTATTATATCCTATTGTATCCTATTATATATTATATCCTATTGTATCCTATTATATCCTATTATGTCCTATTATATCCTATTATATCCTATTATATCCTATTATATCCTACTGTATCCTATTATATCCTATTATGTCCTATTATATCCTATTATATCCTATTATATCCTATTGTATCCTATTATGTCCTATTATATCCTATTGTATCCTATTATATCCTATTATATCCTATTGTATCCTATTGTATCCTATTATATCCTATTATATTGTATTATATCCTATTATATCCTATTATATCCTATTATATCCTATTATATCCTATTATATCATATTGTGTCCTATTATATCCTATTATATCCTATTGTATCCTATTGTATCCTATTATATCCTATCGTATCCTATTGTATCCTATTATATCCTATTATATCCTATTGTATCCTATTGTATCCTATTATATCCTATTATATCCTATTGTATCCTATTATGTCCTATTGTATCCTATTATATTGTATTATATCCTATTATATTGTATTATATCCTATTGCATCCTATTGTATCCTATTATATCCTATTATATCCTATTATATCCTATTATGTCCTATTATATCCTATCGTATCCTATTATATCCTATTATATCCTATTATGTCCTATTGTATCCTATTATATCCTATTATATCCTATTATATTCTATTATATCCTATTGTATCCTATTATGTCCTATTATATCCTATTATATCCTATTATATCCTACTGTATCCTATTATATCCTATTATGTCCTATTATATCCTATTATATCCTATTCTATCCTATTATGTCCTATTGTATCCTATTGTATCCTATTGTATCCTATTATATCCTATTATATCCTATTGTATCCTATTGTATCCTATTGTATCCTATTATATCCTATTATATTGTATTATATCCTATTATATCCTATTATATCATATTGTGTCCTATTATATCCTATTATATCCTATCGTATCCTATTGTATCCTAATATATCCTATTGTATCCTATTATATTGTATTATATCCTATTGTATCCTATTGTATCCTATTATATCCTATTATATCCTATTATATCCTATTATATCCTATTATGTCCTATTATATCCTATTATATCCTATCGTATCCTATTATATCCTATTGTATCCTATTATGTCCTATTATATCCTATTATATCCTATTATATTGTATTATATCCTATTGTATCCTATTATGTCCTATTGTATCCTATTATATCCAATTATATCCTATCGTATCCTATTGTATCCTATTATATCCTATTATATCCTATTATGTCCTATTGTATCCTATTATATCCTATTATATCCTATCGTATCCTATTGTATCCTATTATATCCTATTATATCCTATTGTATCCTATTGTATCCTATTATATCCTATTATATCCTATTGTATCCTATTATATCCTGTTATATCCTGTTATATCCTACTGTATCCTACTGTATCCTATTATATCCTATTATATCCTATTGTATCCTATTGTATCCTATTGTATCCTATTGTATCCTATCGTATCCTATCGTATCCTATTATATCCTATTGTATCCTATTGTATCCTATTATATCCTATTATATCCTATTGTATCCTATTGTATCCTATTATGTCCTATTGTATCCTATTATATCCTATTATATTGTATTATATCCTATTATATCCTATTGTATCCTATTGTATCCTATTATATCCTATTATATTGTATTATATCCTATTATATCCTGTTATATCCTGTTATATCCTATTATATCCTATTATATCCTGTTATATCCTGTTATATCCTGTTATATCCTATTATATCCTATTATATCCTGTTATATCCTATTATATCCTCTGATTGATGTGGACTGTCTGGTCTCTGATCCAGCACCTGCTGAAGATTACTGATCGTCTACACTAAACCGGAGCATCAGGAGACGGAGCGGCTGAGCCGGACACTAATCCTATTATATATTATATCCTATTGTATCCTATTATATCCTATTATGTCCTATTGTATCCTATTATATCCTATCGTATCCTATTATGTCCTATTATATCCTATTATATATTATATCCTATTGTATCCTATTATATCCTATTATGTCCTATTATATCCTATTATATCCTATTGTATCCTATTATGTCCTATTATATCCTATTATATCCTATTATATTGTATTATATCCTATTGTATCCTATTATGTCCTATTGTATCCTATTATATCCAATTATATCCTATCGTATCCTATTGTATCCTATTATATCCTATTATATCCTATTATGTCCTATTGTATCCTATTATATCCTATTATATCCTATCGTATCCTATTGTATCCTATTATATCCTATTATATCCTATTGTATCCTATTGTATCCTATTATATCCTATTATATCCTATTGTATCCTATTATATCCTATTATATCCTGTTATATCCTGTTATATCCTACTGTATCCTATTATATATTATTATATCCTATTGTATCCTATTATATCCTATTGTATCCTATTGTATCCTATTGTATCCTATTGTATCCTATCGTATCCTATCGTATCCTATTATATCCTATTGTATCCTATTGTATCCTATTATATCCTATTATATCCTATTGTATCCTATTGTATCCTATTATATCCTATTATGTCCTATTGTATCCTATTATATCCTATTATATTGTATTATATCCTATTATATCCTATTATATTGTATTATATCCTATTATATCCTATTGTATCCTATTGTATCCTATTATATCCTATTATATTGTATTATATCCTATTGTATCCTATTGTATCCTATTATATCCTATTATGTCCTATTGTATCCTATTATATCCTATTATATTGTATTATATCCTATTATATCCTATTATATTGTATTATATCCTATTATATCCTATTGTATCCTATTGTATCCTATTATATCCTATTATATTGTATTATATCCTATTATATCCTGTTATATCCTGTTATATCCTATTATATCCTATTATATCCTGTTATATCCTGTTATATCCTGTTATATCCTATTATATCCTATTATATCCTGTTATATCCTATTATATCCTCTGATTGATGTGGACTGTCTGGTCTCTGATCCAGCACCTGCTGAAGATTACTGATCGTCTACACTAAACCGGAGCATCCGGAGACGGAGCGGCTGAGCCGGACACTAATCCTATTATATATTATATCCTACTGTATCCTATTATATCCTATTATGTCCTATTATATCCTATTATATCCTATTATATCCTATTATATCCTACTGTATCCTATTATGTCCTATTATATCCTATTATGTCCTATTATATCCTATTATATCCTATTATATCCTATTATATCCTACTGTATCCTATTATGTCCTATTATATCCTATTATGTCCTATTATATCCTATTATGTCCTATTATATCCTATTATATCCTATTATATCCTATTATATCCTACTGTATCCTATTATGTCCTATTATATCCTATTATATCCTATTGTATCCTATTGTATGCTATTATATCCTATTATATTGTATTATATCCTATTATATCCTATTATATCATATTGTGTCCTATTATATCCTATTATATCCTATCGTATCCTATTGTATCCTATTATATCCTATTATATCCTATTGTATCCTATTATGTCCTATTGTATCCTATTATATTGTATTATATCCTATTATATCCTATTGTATCCTATTGTATCCTATTATATCCTATTATATCCTATTATATACTATTATATCCTATTATGTCCTATTATATCCTATTATATCCTATCGTATCCTATTATATCCTATTATATCCTATTGTATCCTATTATGTCCTATTATATCCTATTATATCCTATTATATCCTACTGTATCCTATTATATCCAATTATGTCCTATTATATCCTATTATATCCTATTATATCCTATTGTATCCTATTCTATCCTATTATGTCCTATTGTATCCTATTATATCCTATTGTATCCTATTATATCCTATTATATCCTATTGTATCCTATTGTATCCTATTATATCCTATTATATTGTATTATATCCTATTATATCCTATTATATCATATTGTGTCCTATTATATCCTATTATATCCTATCGTATCCTATTGTATCCTATTATATCCTATTATATCCTATTATATCCTATTATGTCCTATTGTATCCTATTATATTGTATTATATCCTATTATATTGTATTATATCCTATTGTATCCTATTGTATCCTATTATATCCTATTATATCCTATTATGTCCTATTATATCCTATTATATCCTATCGTATCCTATTATATCCTATTATATCCTATTGTATCCTATTATGTCCTATTATATCCTATTATATTGTATTATATCCTATTGTATCCTATTATGTCCTATTGTATCCTATTATATATTATTATATCCTATCGTATCCTATCGTATCCTATTATATCCTATTATATCCTATTGTATCCTATTGTATCCTATTGTATCCTATTATATCCTATTGTATCCTATTGTATCCTATTGTATCCTATTGTATCCTATTGTATCCTGTTATATCCTGTTATATCCTATTGTATCCTATTGTATCCTATTGTATCCTATTGTATCCTATCGTATCCTATCGTATCCTATCGTATCCTATCGTATCCTATCGTATCCTATCGTATCCTATTGTATCCTATCGTATCCTATCGTATCCTATTGTGTCCTATTATATCCTATTATATCCTATTATGTCCTATTATATCCTATTATATCCTATTGTATCCTATTATATCCTATTATATCCTGTTATATCTTGTTATATCCTATTATATCCTATTATATCCTATTGTATCCTATTATATCCTATTATATCCTATTGTATCCTATTATGTCCTATTATATCCTATTATATCCTATTGTATCCTATTATATCCTATTATATCCTGTTATATCCTGTTATATCCTATTATATCCTATTATATCCTATTATATCCTATTGTATCCTATCGTATCCTATCGTATCCTATTGTGTCCTATTATATCCTATTGTATCCTATTATGTCCTATTATATCCTATTATATCCTATTATGTCCTATTATATCCTATTATATCCTATTGTATCCTATTATATCCTATTATATCCTGTTATATCCTGTTATATCCTATTATATCCTATTATATCCTATTGTATCCTATTATATCCTATTATATCCTATTGTATCCTTGTCACGATGCCGGCTGGCAGGAGGTGGATCCTCTGTGCCAGAGAGGGATTGGCGTGGACCGTGCTAGTGGACCGGTTCTAAGCCACTACTGGTTTTCACCAGAGCCCGCCGCAAAGCGGGATGGTCTTGCTGCGGCGGTAGTGACCAGGTCGTATCCACTAGCAACGGCTCAACCTCTCTGGCTGCTGAAGATAGGCGCGGTACAAGGGAGTAGGCAGAAGCAAGGTCGGACGTAGCAGAAGGTCGGGGCAGGCAGCAAGGATCGTAGTCGGGGGCAACGGCAGGAGGTCTGGAACACAGGCTAGGAACACACAAGGAACGCTTTCACTGGCACTAAGGCAACAAGATCCGGCGAGGGAGTGCAGGGGAAGTGAGGTATACATAGGGAGTGCACAGGTGAACACACTAATTAGAACCACTTGCGCCAATCAGTGGCGCAGTGGCCCTTTAAATCGCAGAGACCCGGCGCGCGCGCGCCCTAGGGAGCGGGGCCGCGCGCGCCGGGACAGGACCGACGGAGAGCGAGTCAGGTACGGGAGCCGGGGTGCGCATCGCGAACGGGCGCCACCCGCATCGCGAATCGCATCCCGGCTGGAGGCGGTATCGCAGCGCACCGGGTCAGTGGATCTGACCGGAGCGCTGCAGTAGCGAGAGTGTAGCGAGCGCTCCGGGGAGGAGCGGGAACCCGGAGCGCTCGGCTTAACAATCCTATTGTATCCTATTATATCCTATTGTATCCTATTATATCCTATTGTATCCTATTATATCCTATTATATCCTATTATATCCTACTGTATCCTATTATGTCCTATTATATCCTATTATATCCTACTGTATCCTATTATATCCTATTATGTCCTATTATATCCTATTATATCCTATTGTATCCTATTGTATCCTATTATATCCTATTATATCCTATTATGTCCTATTATATCCTATTATATCCTATTATATCCTATTGTATCCTATTATATCCTATTGTATCCTATTGTATCCTATTATATCCTATTATATCCTATTATGTCCTATTATATCCTATTATATCCTGTTATATCCTATTGTATCCTATTATATCCTATTGTATCCTATTATATCCTATTGTATCCTATTATATCCTATTATATCCTATTGTATCCTATTATATCCTACTGTATCCTATTGTATCCTATTATATCCTATTATGTCCTATTATATCCTATTATGTCCTATTATATCCTATTATATCCTATTATATCCTATTGTATCCTATTATATCCTATTGTATCCTATTGTATCCTATTATATCCTACTGTATCCTATTGTATCCTATTATATCCTACTGTATCCTATTATATCCTATTGTATCCTATTGTATCCTATTATATCCTATTATATCCTATTATATCCTATTATATATTATTATATCCTATTGTATCCTATTATGTCCTATTATATCCTATTGTATCATATTATATCCTATTGTATCCTATCGTATCCTATTATATCCTGTTGTATCCTATTGTATCCTATTATATCCTATTGTATCCTGTTGTATCCTGTTGTATCCTGTTGTATCCTGTTGTATCCTATTATATCCTATTATATCCTATTATATCCTGTTATATCCTATTGTATCCTATTATATCCTATTGTATCCTATTATATCCTATTGTATCCTATTATATCCTATTATATCCTATTGTATCCTATTATATCCTATTGTATCCTATTATATCCTATTGTATCCTGTTATATCCTATTGTATCCTATTATATCCTATTATATCCTATTGTATCCTATTATATCCTATTGTATCCTGTTATATCCTATTGTATCCTATTATATCCTATTATATCCTATTGTATCCTATTATATCCTATTATATCCTATTATATCCTATTATATTCTGTTGTATCCTATTATATCCTGTTATATCCTATTATATCCTATCGTATCCTATCGTATCCTATTGTATCCTATTATATCCTATTATATCCTATTGTATCCTATCGTATCCTATTATATCCTATTATATCCTATTGTATCCTATTGTATCCTATTGTATCCTATTATATCCTATTATATCCTGTTATATCCTATTGTATCCTATTATATCCTATTGTATCCTGTTATATCCTATTGTATCCTATTATATCCTATTATATCCTATTGTATCCTATTATATCCTATTGTATCCTATTATATCCTATTGTATCCTGTTATATCCTATTGTATCCTATTATATCCTATTGTATCCTATTATATCCTATTATATCCTATTGTATCCTATTATATCCTATTGTATCCTGTTATATCCTATTGTATCCTATTATATCCTATTGTATCCTATTATATCCTATTGTATCCTATTTTATCCTATTATATCCTATTATATCCTGTTATATCCTATTATATCCTATCGTATCCTATTATATCCTATTATATCCTATTATATCCTATTATATCCTATTGTATCCTATCGTATCTTATCATATCCTATTGTATCCTATTATATCCTATTGTATCCTATTGTATCCTATTATATCCTATTATATCCTATTGTATCCTATTGTATCCTATTGTATCCTATCGTATCCTATCGTGTCCTATCGTATCCTATCGTATCCTATCGTATCCTATCGTATCCTATCATATCCTATTATATCCTATTGTATCCTATTATGTCCTATTGTATCCTATTATATCCTATTGTATCCTATTATATCCTATTGTATCCTATTGTATCCTATTGTATCCTATTATATCCTATTATATCCTATTATATCATATTGTGTCCTATTATATCCTATTATATCCTATCGTATCCTATTGTATCCTATTATATCCTATTATATCCTATTATGTCCTATTGTATCCTATTATATTGTATTATATCCTATTGTATCCTATTATATCCTATTATATCCTATTATATCCTATTATATTCTATTATATCCTATTATGTCCTATTGTATCCTATTATATCCTATTGTATCCTATTATATTGTATTATATCCTATTGTATCCTATTATATCCTATTATATCCTATTATATCCTATTGTATCCTATTATATCCTATTGTATCCTATTGTATCCTATTATATCCTATTATATCCTATTATATCATATTGTGTCCTATTATATCCTATTATATCCTATCGTATCCTATTGTATCCTATTATATCCTATTATATCCTATTGTATCCTATTGTATCCTATTGTATCCTATTATGTCCTATTGTATCCTATTGTATCCTATTATATCCTATTATATCCTATTGTATCCTATTATGTCCTATTGTATCCTATTATATTGTATTATATCCTATTGTATCCTATTGTATCCTATTATATCCTATTATATTCTATTATATCCTATTATGTCCTATTGTATCCTATTATATCCTATTGTATCCTATTATATTGTATTATATCCTATTGTATCCTATTATATCCTATTATATCCTATTGTATCCTATTATATCCTATTATATCCTATTGTATCCTATTATATCCTATTATATCCTATTATATCCTATTGAATCCTATTATATCCTATTGTATCCTATTATATCCTGTTATATCCTGTTATATCCTATTGTATCCTATTATATTGTATTATATCCTACTGTATCCTATTATATCCTATTATATCCTGTTATATCCTGTTATATCCTATTGTATCCTATTATATCCTATTGTATCCTATTATA
Organism: Hyla sarda; assembly: GCF_029499605.1. Classification (NCBI taxonomy): domain Eukaryota; kingdom Metazoa; phylum Chordata; class Amphibia; order Anura; family Hylidae; genus Hyla; species Hyla sarda. The sequence continues at coordinate 7,913 of NW_026608172.1, read as the reverse complement.
TCCTATTGTATCCTATTATATCCTATTGTATCCTATTGTATCCTATTATATCCTATCGTATCCTATTATATCCTATTATATCCTATTATATCCTATTGTATCCTATTATATCCTATTGTACTGGACATATAGAATAATATTATTATTTACCTCACTCACCTCTTATCCTATAGAAAGGTTCAACTCCATTAGATCCGGTCACGTGATCCTCCTCAAAGGTCCTATCGCCACATTCTATCCAGCTCTGCTGAGCTCCGCCCACATCTATCACATGACCATGCTCGCAGGTCCTACTGCCACTTATTGTGCCTCTCCGCCCCCACATGTACAGGTCACATGATTGTAACGTCATCACAGGTCCTGCATATTATCTGGTACCGCCCCCACATGTACTGTCACATGATTGTAACGTCATCACAGGTCCTGCATATTATCTGGTACCGCCCCCACATGTACTGTCACATGATTGTAACGTCATCACAGGTCCTGCATATTATCTGGTACCGCCCCCACATGTACTGTCACATGATTGTAACGTCATCACAGGTCCTGCATATTATCTGGGACCGCCCCCACATGTACTGTCACATGATTGTAACGTCATCACAGGTCCTGCATATTATCTGGTACCGCCCCCACATGTACTGTCACATGATTGTAACGTCATCACAGGTCCTGCACCTCCCGATCTATCATCAGTTATCGCTTCTCTACAGGACAAAAGACAAGAAAAAGGTAACAAAATCCTGTAATAACCTAAATAATCAATATAATGTATAATAACCGAGGAATATAATGTATACACTGTACTATATATATATATAATATTCTCTATAATAACTGATGTATATAATGTATAGTGAGGAGTGTATACACTGTACTATATATATATATAATATTCTCTATAATAACTGATGTATATAATGTATAGTGAGGAGTGTATACACTGTACTATATATATATATAATATTCTCTATAATAACTGATGTATATAATGTATAGTGAGGAGTGTATACACTGTACTATATATATATATAATATTCTCTATAATAACTGATGTATATACTGTATAGTGAGGAGTGTATACACTGTACTATATATATATATAATATTCTCTATAATAACTGATGTATATAATGTATAGTGAGGAGTGTATACACTGTACTATATATATATATATATATAATATTCTCTATAATAACTGATGTATATAATGTATAGTGAGGAGTGTATACACTGTACTATATATATATATAATATTCTCTATAATAACTGATGTATATAATGTATAGTGAGGAGTGTATACACTGTACTATATATATATATAATATTCTCTATAATAACTGATGTATATACTGTATAGTGAGGAGTGTATACACTGTACTATATATATATATAATATTCTCTATAATAACTGATGTATATAATGTATAGTGAGGAGTGTATACACTGTACTATATATATATAATATTCTCTATAATAACTGATGTATATAATGTATAGTGAGGAGTGTATACACTGTACTATATATATATATAATATTCTCTATAATAACTGATGTATATAATGTATAGTGAGGAGTGTATACACTGTACTATATATATATAATATTCTCTATAATAACTGATGTATATAATGTATAGTGAGGAGTGTATACACTGTACTATATATATATAATATTCTCTATAATAACTGATGTATATAATGTATAGTGAGGAGTGTATACACTGTACTATATATATATATAATATTCTCTATAATAACTGATGTATATAATGTATAGTGAGGAGTGTATACACTGTACTATATATATATATATAATATTCTCTATAATAACTGATGTATATAATGTATAGTGAGGAGTGTATACACTGTACTATATATATATATAATATTCTCTATAATAACTGATGTATATAATGTATAGTGAGGAGTGTATACACTGTACTATATATATATATATAATATTCTCTATAATAACTGATGTATATAATGTATAGTGAGGAGTGTATACACTGTACTATATATATATAATATTCTCTATAATAACTGATGTATATAATGTATAGTGAGGAGTGTATACACTGTACTATATATATATATAATATTCTCTATAATAACTGATGTATATAATGTATAGTGAGGAGTGTATACACTGTACTATATATATATATAATATTCTCTATAATAACTGATGTATATAATGTATAGTGAGGAGTGTATACACTGTACTATATATATATATAATATTCTCTATAATAACTGATGTATATAATGTATAGTGAGGAGTGTATACACTGTACTATATATATATAATATTCTCTATAATAACTGATGTATATAATGTATAGTGAGGAGTGTATACACTGTACTATATATATATATATATATTCTCTATAATAACTGATGTGTATAATGTATAGTGAGGAGTGTATACACTGTACTATATATATATATAATATTCTCTATAATAACTGATGTATATAATGTATAGTGAGGAGTGTATACACTGTACTATATATATATATAATATTCTCTATAATAACTGATGTATATAATGTATAGTGAGGAGTGTATACACTGTACTATATATATATATAATATTCTCTATAATAACTGATGTATATAATGTATAGTGAGGAGTGTATACACTGTACTATATATATATATATAATATTCTCTATAATAACTGATGTATATAATGTATAGTGAGGAGTGTATACACTGTACTATATATATATAATATTCTCTATAATAACTGATGTATATAATGTATAGTGAGGAGTGTATACACTGTACTATATATATATAATATTCTCTATAATAACTGATGTATATAATGTATAGTGAGGAGTGTATACACTGTACTATATATATATATAATATTCTCTATAATAACTGATGTATATAATGTATAGTGAGGAGTGTATACACTGTACTATATATATATATATATAATATTCTCTATAATAACTGATGTATATAATGTATAGTGAGGAGTGTATACACTGTACTATATATATATATAATATTCTCTATAATAACTGATGTATATAATGTATAGTGAGGAGTGTATACACTGTACTATATATATATATATATAATATTCTCTATAATAACTGATGTATATAATGTATAGTGAGAAGTGTATACACTGTACTATATATATATAATATTCTGTATAATAACTGATGTATATAATGTATAGTGAGGAGTGTATACACTGTACTATATATATATATAATATTCTCTATAATAACTGATGTATATAATGTATAGTGAGGAGTGTATACACTGTACTATATATATATAATATTCTCTATAATAACTGATGTATATAATGTATAGTGAGGAGTGTATACACTGTACTATATATATATATATAATATTCTCTATAATAACTGATGTATATAATGTATAGTGAGGAGTGTATACACTGTACTATATATATATATATATATAATATTCTCTATAATAACTGATGTATATAATGTATAGTGAGGAGTGTATACACTGTACTATATATATATATATATAATATTCTCTATAATAACTGATGTATATAATGTATAGTGAGGAGTGTATACACTGTACTATATATATATAATATTCTCTATAATAACTGATGTATATAATGTATAGTGAGGAGTGTATACACTGTACTATATATATATATATAATATTCTCTATAATAACTGATGTATATAATGTATAGTGAGGAGTGTATACACTGTACTATATATATATATATATTCTCTATAATAACTGATGTATATAATGTATAGTGAGGAGTGTATACACTGTACTATATATATATATAATAATCTCTATAATAACTGATGTATATAATGTATAGTGAGGAGTGTATACACTGTACTATATATATATATATAATATTCTCTATAATAACTGATGTATATAATGTATAGTGAGGAGTGTATACACTGTACTATATATATATATAATATTCTCTATAATAACTGATGTATATAATGTATAGTGAGGAGTGTATACACTGTACTATATATATATATATATATATAATATTCTCTATAATAACTGATGTATATAATGTATAGTGAGGAGTGTATACACTGTACTATATATATATATAATATTCTCTATAATAACTGATGTATATAATGTATAGTGAGGAGTGTATACACTGTACTATATATATATATAATATTCTCTATAATAACTGATGTATATAATGTATAGTGAGGAGTGTATACACTGTACTATATATATATAATATTCTCTATAATAACTGATGTATATAATGTATAGTGAGGAGTGTATACACTGTACTATATATATAATATTCTCTATAATAACTGATGTATATAATGTATAGTGAGGAGTGTATACACTGTACTATATATATAATATTCTCTATAATAACTGATGTATATAATGTATAGTGAGGAGTGTATACACTGTACTATATATATATATAATATTCTCTATAATAACTGATGTATATAATGTATAGTGAGGAGTGTATACACTGTACTATATATATAATATGCTCTATAATAACTGATGTATATAATGTATAGTGAGGAGTGTATACACTGTACTATATATATATATAATATTCTCTATAATAACTGATGTATATAATGTATAGTGAGGAGTGTATACACTGTACTATATATATATAATATTCTCTATAATAACTGATGTATATAATGTATAGTGAGGAGTGTATACACTGTACTATATATATATATAATATTCTCTATAATAACTGATGTATATAATGTATAGTGAGGAGTGTATACACTGTACTATATATATATATATAATATTCTCTATAATAACTGATGTATATAATGTATAGTGAGGAGTGTATACACTGTACTATATATATATATAATAATCTCTATAATAACTGATGTATATAATGTATAGTGAGGAGTGTATACACTGTACTATATATATATATAATATTCTCTATAATAACTGATGTATATAATGTATAGTGAGGAGTGTATACACTGTACTATATATATATAATAATCTCTATAATAACTGATGTATATAATGTATAGTGAGGAGTGTATACACTGTACTATATATATATAATATTCTCTATAATAACTGATGTATATAATGTATAGTGAGGAGTGTATACACTGTACTATATATATATATATAATATTCTCTATAATAACTGATGTATATAATGTATAGTGAGGAGTGTATACACTGTACTATATATATATATATAATATTCTCTATAATAACTGATGTATATAATGTATAGTGAGGAGTGTATACACTGTACTATATATATATATAATATTCTCTATAATAACTGATGTATATAATGTATAGTGAGGAGTGTATACACTGTACTATATATATATATATATATATATATTCTCTATAATAACTGATGTATATAATGTATAGTGAGGAGTGTATACACTGTACTATATATATATATATATATATATATATATATATATATAAATATTCTCTATAATAACTGATGTATATAATGTATAGTGAGGAGTGTATACACTGTACTATATATATATATAATATTCTCTATAATAACTGATGTATATAATGTATAGTGAGGAGTGTATACACTGTACTATATATATATATATATAATATTCTCTATAATAACTGATGTATATAATGTATAGTGAGGAGTGTATACACTGTACTATATATATATAATATTCTCTATAATAACTGATGTATATAATGTATAGTGAGGAGTGTATACACTGTACTATATATATATAATATTCTCTATAATAACTGATGTATATAATGTATAGTGAGGAGTGTATACACTGTACTATATATATATATATAATATTCTCTATAATAACTGATGTATATAATGTATAGTGAGGAGTGTATACACTGTACTATATATATATATAATATTCTCTATAATAACTGATGTATATAATGTATAGTGAGGAGTGTATACACTGTACTATATATATATATATAATATTCTCTATAATAACTGATGTATATAATGTATAGTGAGGAGTGTATACACTGTACTATATATATATATATATATAATATTCTCTATAATAACTGATGTATATAATGTATAGTGAGGAGTGTATACACTGTACTATATATATATAATATTCTCTATAATAACTGATGTATATAATGTATAGTGAGGAGTGTATACACTGTACTATATATATATATATAATATTCTCTATAATAACTGATGTATATAATGTATAGTGAGGAGTGTATACACTGTACTATATATATATAATATTCTCTATAATAACTGATGTATATAATGTATAGTGAGGAGTGTATACACTGTACTATATATATATATATAATATTCTCTATAATAACTGATGTATATAATGTATAGTGAGGAGTGTATACACTGTACTATATATATATATATATAATATTCTCTATAATAACTGATGTATATAATGTATAGTGAGGAGTGTATACACTGTACTATATATATATATATATAATATTCTCTATAATAACTGATGTATATAATGTATAGTGAGGAGTGTATACACTGTACTATATATATATATATATATATATAATAATCTCTATAATAACTGATGTATATAATGTATAGTGAGGAGTGTATACACTGTACTATATATATATATAATATTCTCTATAATAACTGATGTATATAATGTATAGTGAGGAGTGTATACACTGTACTATATATATATATAATATTCTCTATAATAACTGATGTATATAATGTATAGTGAGGAGTGTATACACTGTACTATATATATATATATATATATAATATTCTCTATAATAACTGATGTATATAATGTATAGTGAGGAGTGTATACACTGTACTATATATATATAATATTCTCTATAATAACTGATGTATATAATGTATAGTGAGGAGTGTATACACTGTACTATATATATATATATAATATTCTCTATAATAACTGATGTATATAATGTATAGTGAGGAGTGTATACACTGTACTATATATATATATATATAATATTCTCTATAATAACTGATGTATATAATGTATAGTGAGGAGTGTATACACTGTACTATATATATATATATATAATCTCTATAATAACTGTATATAATGTATAGTGAGGAGTGTATACACTGTACTATATATATATATAATATTCTCTATAATAACTGATGTATATAATGTATAGTGAGGAGTGTATACACTGTACTATATATATATAATATTCTCTATAATAACTGATGTATATAATGTATAGTGTGGAGTGTATACACTGTACTATATATATATATATATAATATTCTCTATAATAACTGATGTATATAATGTATAGTGAGGAGTGTATACACTGTACTATATATATATAATATTCTCTATAATAACTGATGTATATAATGTATAGTGAGGAGTGTATACACTGTACTATATATATAATATTCTCTATAATAACTGATGTATATAATGTATAGTGAGGAGTGTATACACTGTACTATATATATATAATATTCTCTATAATAACTGATGTATATAATGTATAGTGAGGAGTGTATACACTGTACTATATATATATATATATTCTCTATAATAACTGATGTATATAATGTATAGTGAGGAGTGTATACACTGTACTATATATATATATATATCTCTATAATAACTGATGTATATAATGTATAGTGAGGAGTGTATACACTGTACTATATATATATATATATAATATTCTCTATAATAACTGATGTATATAATGTATAGTGAGGAGTGTATACACTGTACTATATATATATATATATATAATAATCTCTATAATAACTGATGTATATAATGTATAGTGAGGAGTGTATACACTGTACTATATATATATATATAATATTCTCTATAATAACTGATGTATATAATGTATAGTGAGGAGTGTAT